>NC_086041.1:14908475-15211506 GCF_947568885.1 Cydia strobilella | reverse complement strand
CCAGACTCAACTTCTAAAGAATTTATAGGGGAAGACATCATGGCACCAGTGATAATACGTAAGGCTCTATTCTGTATGATATCCAGCCTTTTAGCAAATGACTAGATGTGTTAGCATAGTAGATGCATCCATAATCAAATTGACTACGAACAATAGAAATGTACAATGTTTTTAATATCTTAGGGTCAGAGCCCCAAATGACTCCGACTATTATGGACTGAAATATAATGTTTCCAAGACGGAGATGATGGTATTGGCGTCGGGTTCTGGGCCGGACAGCGTACCTGTGGTGTATTTAAATGGGTCGAAAATTAATGTTGTTAAGCGGTTCAAGTATTTAGGACATTTGTTGAAGGAACGGCTGCAGGACGACGATGATATTGAACGCGAGCGGAGGGCCCTCGCCGTCAGAGGCAACATGCTCGCTCGACGGTTTTCTAAGTGCAGCAAGGATGTAAAGACCACACTCTTCAAGGCGTACTGCTTAGGCATGTACACCTCTCAGCTGTGGATAACGTTCACGCAGAAGGCAATGAGCAGAATAAGAGTTCAGTACAATGACGCGTTCCGAGCTCTTATGCGGCTGCCGCGGTGCTGCAGCGCGTCGGGCATGTTCGCGGACGCGGGGGTCCCCGACTTTTTCGCGATAATTAGATCCCGCGTTGCCTCGTTCTGGAGGAGACTTCGCTGTTCCGACAACAAAATACTTGTGGCTGTTTCTGACGATATAAGGAGTCCGGTGTTTAAGCGCTGGATTTCTGTTCACATGGAAAATGACTGAACTAGATTTAGACTTATTTTTAACATAAATTTAAAAGTGGAAAAATTACTGCCTTGGGTGAGACTTGAACTCACGGCCTCTGGATCCAGAGGCCGTGAGTTCAAGTTTCACCCAAGGCAGTAATTTTTCCACTTTTAAATTTATTCTAAGCTTAATAGCATCGATCGCAGACGTTTCTGCTTGTTAAAAATTAATTTATTTTTAACATGACTGGCACCCCTTTACAGTGTCAATTAGTTCTTAAGTAGTATTTAATTTTGTACGCAATATGGGTAAATGCCTGAAATAAAAGTTTTTATTTATTATTTATTTATAATGACTTCAAGATATTTAAACGAAGCTCAGCTTCTTTACAAATATATTCTATGTGCTGGGTCCAAGATAATTCAGTCTAATATTATACCTAAGTATCGTTCAGAAGTACTATATGGTAACAGTGTTATTATAATAAACTTTAGGACGAAAAGGACAAGTATGACTAAAAATCATAACTGAACTTTTTCCTACATTAACTTCCAATTTAAGTTAATTATGAAGTAAATTGTATACAGTTAATAAACACTGATTCATTGTAGTCTCACCGGCTGAAATATCATCACAATCTAAATATAAAACTAAATCATCAGTGTAAAAGGAATACTTGACATACGTAAAGTCGACGAGGCTCAAAATAAACACTAAGGGAGAAATAACAGATCCTTGCGGAGTTCCTTTGAAAGTAGATTTAGGGCCATATAAATTGTTTTTTTATTTTAAGTGAGACACTACGGTCGTTTAAAAAATTGAAAATACAATACAGAACAGATCCAGGAACACCGAGGTTGTGTAAACTTTTAATTAAATAATCGTGATTAATGCTATCAAAGGCCCCTTTTACATCCAGAAAAACTGTTAAAATTAATTTATTATTCCTCATATTGTTATTGATATCACCTAATAAGCAACCCAAATTATACATAGTATTTTTGCCTTTACGAAAACCAAATTGAAATTCTGGGATCAAAGAATTATGTTCAATAAACCATTCAATCCGATTCTTTAACATAGTTTCAAATAACATAGCAAAACATGAAGTAAGAGAAATGGGTCGATAAGCATCTAAACTATTAGAATCCTTATTTGGTTTTAAAATAGGAACTACAAATTGAACTTTCCAGATAGGCGGAATTTCTTTATGTAACCAAAGTTGATTGTAAATACTAAGTAGAATTTTCTTTACATTAATAGGTAATTTTTTAATAACTGAGTATGGAATGAAATCAGGGCCAGGAGACGTGTTCTTTTTGTTTTCCAAAGAAGCTTCAAATTCATAATATTCAAAGGAGTTCACGATCCATCGAGATATTTCGGAGCCTTCAGAGGCAAAAAATAAATCTAAAGTATTACGATCAGGGTCAACGCAATTAGAAGAGGCAATTTTATCTAAAAAATCACGAGCATTAGATGGGTTGTCCAAAAATTTAGATCTTGTATTGTTATTGTTTAACTTGGCAAACTTAAATCTTTTAATATGGTCCCAAATACGTTGCAAAGGAGTCATTCGATTAAAAGAAGAACAAAGTTTAACCCAACACAATAGTTTTTGTTCGGAAATAATTCTTTTCTTTCTAGCATAAAATGATACAATTTATAGGCATGGTTGTATTCATTAAGAAGGTTGCATATCAAAGAATATAATCTCGTACGTCAAGACCTTTCTTTATTCCATCTTTATTCATAATGTTGTTACATGGTTGTTACCTGGAGAGATATGATTGATACGAACTTATTATTTCTTTATTAATTTTAAAGTGCATAGCAGAACAAAGTAAAATCGGAGCAAGCAAGCAAGCAGCATAATAAAACACGAGTAAAATTCAAATAGGGTAATTCCCAATAGTTTCAATGTTACAAATCCTGGAGGTTTAAAGCTTTAACGGTACTCAAGGCAATGCCGGGAGGCCGGCCTAGGCCTAGATATTAAATAGTACATTTCGATGCTAGTGCGGAAAGTATGTCATTACTTCACGAGTACCGAGATATACGCCTACGGCTCGTGGCAAGACTCGGGACGAGTGAAGAATGAAATTTCCGCACGTGTATCGAACGACGTTTTTTAATACAGTTGCGAAAAAATCAGAAAAACAACAAGTAAGGAATTCGAAACTTTTATATTATTAATTCTGTGACATCATTGACATTGACATTATGAAGAGGTGTTTTTTAGCTTTTATTCGACTAGAATGGATTTTGTTATTATTATTGAACCCACTTCAATGAGTTTTTTTTTCAAATGCATGTTCTATAAGACAGAAACAATTGTAAATATAAAACATTGTACTATTATTACCTAAATCCTCACACCCTAGCACCTAAATGGTCGCGTACTGTGCGGTTTAAGAGGAATTTCCTCCCGCGTACGCTTCGGCTGTGGAATGAGCTCCCTGCCGAGGTTTTCCCGAGGGGCTACAGTATGGGGTTTTACTCCGTACAGGTTTTTAAAGGGTTGGCAACGCGCGTGTAATACCTCCGGTGTTGCAGGCGTCCACAGGCTACGGGGTAACTGCTTACCATCAGGCGGGCCGTATGCTTGATTGCCACCGACGTTGTATAAAAAATATATATATCGTTATTTACGATTATTTGTGTATCGTATATTTATAAAAACAATATCGAATGTTGTCTTTGGAAACTTACAACAGTCTTGCAGTAAGGAAAAACGCCTCTTATTTGACAGGCGTTCCGTTCCATTCAGACAACTTATTAAGAACAGTTTTTCAACATTAAAAAATAAACGTGTTATAATACATATAATGATGAAGAGGTAAGTAATAAAATATGAAATATGCATATTTTTCGTATTCTTACATTAACAGTAGGTTTTTATGTTGATTACGACGTTTAAAGGAAACTAATATTAACACTCATCAATAAGTAGTCATGAATTAGAACAAGTATAAATTTAAAAAAATTGGAAAAGTAAAAAGCACTAGTTCTCGAAAACCAACTTTCCGCACGCTAAACAGCCACGAAAAGTAGCACTTTTTGAGCAACTGTATTAAAAAATTATTTTAATTTTGTTTACGACATACTTGTCCGATGACACTGCAAAGATTTGTGCAATTGGATTCCGCTAAGTAAGACGAGATAGATTACATCTATGTAAATACGTGCGTAGACAAAACATACGACCTATGCCTGAAATTCATCAGCTACATTGTAGCTGCTACAAGAAGGACCGAATCACGACATCATTACATTACTCATGAGTTTATTTTAAAGAATATCTGAAGCGAAATGTGTACGGAGCTACAGAGCGAGGTGAAAAATTACCGGGAATTGAAAGATCATACTTAGACACTACACCTCTGGAATATTTTGAAATCAAGTCCAGTTGGATATTAAGGTCAAAAAAGGGAATGCTCAGTTGAGAAACTTGAGAATCAGGCAAGTCAGCATAACTGACTTGGACATGAAAGAGGTCTAGGTCAGACTGAGAGACAAGTTACAGAAGACGGAGTCTAATGCAGCATGCAGCTTTGTACACGAAGATGAACAAAGGTAAAAAGAAGAATAATTTTAGAGAGAATCAGAAGCTGCAAGTTTTTACACCTAGTCTTTTAGTATTTTGTATACCTATACTTATATAAACATACTTGTGTTACTATGAAGTACAGTGTATGTTTTTTAATTATTTTGATTTAATTTTTTTTACACCTTTTCTACAAACTATTAGGTCTACTTGGGTGGACCTGTAACAGACCTGTAACGATTGTTATTAATAAACTTTTATTTTAATTTTTTTTTCATTTTATAAGTCAATAATTTCAAAATATTTATCAGTACGGTTTTTACTCACTATTATTTTTAGTCGCTTTTGTCGACATGTTTCGGATTCTTTGGGAATCCATCCTCAGGCACGAGTGTCCGCGGCGGTTGTACGTCGTGCACTGCCCGCGCCGCTCGCCTCGTCGCTCGTTGCGCACGCGTAATAATAGTGAGTAATAATAATAGTGAGTAAAAACCGTACTGATAAATATTTTGAAATATGTCTCACGATAGTTTAAGTGCGATTAGGTCAATAATTTGTTTTATATACTTATTGTAAACAAAAAACCGGCCAAGTGCGAGTCGGACTCGCGTTCCGACACAATTTAAACAATGAATTTTTTATGTGAAACGTGAGTGAAAATTGCCTTTAAAAACCCACGGGTCGGATCAAAAAGTAAGTAATTAAGTCCGACTCACGCTTGACTGCACATTTCTAATAGGTTTTCATGTGATCTATAGGTAAAGAACTATTTTGTGTATTTTTTTCAAAATTTTTGATCCAGTAGTTTCGGAGATAAAGGGGGCAATGGTCATTTATTGCCTATTTTCTTGAATTACTTCTAAACTGTTTATCCTAAAATAATAAAATTTGTTTGAGATCCTCACAATGAGCTCTGTCATTTGATATGTAACACAATATAGTTTAAAAAACTTTATTTTTCTAATTTTCTCATTTACCCCCCAAAAGTGGTCTCCATGTTTAAAATTCATTTGTTTACGTTACATGTCCGTCTGTGGGTCACAAACATACATTTGTATACCAAATTTTAACTTAATTGGTCCAGTAGTTTCGGAGAAAATAGGCTGTGACAGACGGACAGACAGACAGACAGACGCACGAGTGATCCTATAAGGGTTCAGTTTTTTGCTTTTAAGGTACGGAACCCTAAAAACTACTTGTAAACCGCCCAAGTAGACAATATTATTATAGTACATTATGATACAAGTGTGCTAAGTTGGTCATTACACACGAGGCGATATTGTATTGTAGAAAGCCGATGTGTGTAATGACCAATGCACACGCGTTTCATACGACGTTTTTCAACACACTTGCGAGAAAAAAAAAGAAACTTTCATATTAATCAAATTTTAAAAGTTAAAACAGTTAGTATTGTGTGTTTCATCTGCCATACTCGTACTGCCGGCCGGCCCTTACCTCGCTCGCCCCGGCCGCGGGCGGCGCGGCGGGCGGGCCGGTCGGGCCGCGCACTGCGCAAGCGGTCGGGCGCACCCGTGCCCGCCAGTCCGACCAATTAAAGAAGGCTCCCTTTCCATGCATATTATTAGCAATCAGTTAGCTTCTTAACTCATTCGGATAATATAATGAAAAAGCACGAGTGGAATAATACACTGAAAGAGCACGCGTGTTTAATATCTAGGATTATGAGCCAAAAATCGATGGAATAAAAACGTCGTTTTGAGCAAGTGTGTTGAAAATATTATTATGTAGGACGAAAGTACACAATACCTACGGATGCATATGTAAATGTACACGCACACATACATCGTTAGTTACGATTGCAAATCGGAGATGGCGCTTTCAAATGAGATTCCATAAAATGCTTGAAGAGGGCTCTCTTTTTCTATATAATCAACTTACTATACTCTTTGATGATATGGCAATCGGGCCCCCACTCTAGTTTGTCTCTGAATTAAAAAAACCTCAGAAAAAAACTACGGATGCGTGACATGCGTGAAATAAGTTTTCATTTACCGCCATTTGACGCATACTTTAAAAGAGTTTGTATGTTACATGTTTATACATACATGTTACATGTATGTATAAACTCTTTATTGTACAAAGACATAGAACACAAATATGGCACAGAAATAGGCAGTACAAAGGCGAACTTATCCCTTTAAGGGATTTCTTCCAGTTAACCTTTGAGTAGATGAGAATTGATGAAGAACGGTTGTACGGTTTGTAAGTATAAAATTAATTTGTTTTGTTGTACAGGAAATGACGGGATAAATACAAAAATAGTTAAAACAGTTTCAAAAATCATTGCAGCACCGCTTAGTTTTATTATAAACATGTGTATTGAACAAGGAATATTTCCGGATAAAATAAAAACTACCATCGTTCGACCTTTGTACAAAAAAGGAGATAAAAAAGATATAACTAATTACAGACCAGTGGCATTGATACCTATTTTCTCCAAGATAATAGAAAAAGTAATTTATTTAAATTTAAGTAGCTTTCTTGAATCACATAACCTCTTTGCTGACGAGCAAAAAGGTTTCCGCAAAAATAAATGCATAAACATGGCCATTTATGATTTACTTAACACAATCACGTCACAGTTAGATAAGAAAGTACCTGTTACAGCATTGTATATGGATTTAACAAAAGCTTTTGATTTTGTTGACCATAAAATTTTATTATCAAAACTGTATAATTATGGTATCCGTGGAAATACCTACAATTTACTACAATCCTACTTGATAAATAGAAAGCAAGTCACACAAATAACTCGAATTTGTGTTAAGTCTAAAAAAGAGGTCACACTTTATTCAGATTTAAAACAAACAAATTCTGGCGTCCTACAAGGAAGCGTCTTAGGCCCGCTCCTCTTTTTGGTCTATATTAACGATCTGCCACAAGCAATCACAGATAAAATAGTTTTATTTGCAGATGATAGTACGGTGATTTTTACTAGCAAAGACCCATCATCATTTGAACAACACATTAATAAAACAATAGAATTAATAAACGATTGGCTATATCAAAATAATCTTTTTATCAACTTAAATAAAACCAAAACAGTGACCTTTAAACAGAGAAAATAATTTATTTCTGATTTGAAAATTACATACAAAGATCAGGACATTGAAGAAACGGATTCAACAACTTTTTTGGGTCTAACCTTAGATCGAACATTAAGTTGGACAAACCACATAGACAATGTTTGTAAAAAACTAAATAAATATTCATATGCCTTACATAATTTGCGAAAAGTAGTAAACCAGTCGACTGTTTTAATCTCTTATCACGCTCATGTTACATCAACTTTGAGATACGGGGTTATATTCTGGGGTAATTGTACTGATAGAGAATTAGTTTTCAGAGCTCAAAAAAAGTGTTTACGATCAGTATGCGGTATACAAAACATGGAATCATGTAAACCCTACTTTATTAAGCTAAATATTCTCACGCTTCCCTGTCTCTATATATATGAAGTCGCATTATATGTTAAGTATAACCCTGACCAATTCTCCTATTTCATAAGTTATCGCCATCAAAATAGAATACAATCTAGATCATGTAAAACAGCGTTACTAGCAAAAAGCTTTTTTGGAATGGCACCAAAATTTTATAATAAGCTACCAAAACAAATTTTGGTAATTGATGATTTAAAGAAATGTATTATAAATTCAATATACGCGATATAATCCGTTTTCATAGTTTTATTTCATGATTTAAAGAAATTTAAAAAAATGTTATATGATTTCCTTGTAAGTAAAGCATATTATTCTATTCAAGATTTTTTGTCTGACTCAGGAGATTTCATTTCCTTTTAATTTGTTGTGTTGTGTATATTTTATTAAGACTAGTTTATAATTTCACGCTACGGCTCTGTAGCTATTTGTGTGCCATGTGGCGAAACATTGTGATACTATATTATACATTTAAGACCTGTTGTACATACCTATGTTTAACAAATAAATAATTTGGAATTTGTTTTTAAACTAACTATAGCAAAAGTTTCGAGTAAAATGAGCGGTAAAGATATTTCGGAGACGCCACCTTATAACCGCGAGTTCCGCCATAGAGCAATTATGCCCCAATGTCGGCTGTAATATGAGGTTAGTGAATATATCATAGAAAGTTTATAATATGTGACGTTTTCAACCAAAAGGTACCACATTGTCGCTAGTCGATAAGGTTGATTTCAAATTGAAGCTATATGAAAATAGCGCCTTATTGACAACCGACAATAAGTACCCTTTTGGTTGAAAATGGCACATGTGTGTAGATAAAATAGTGTAACTGAACATACTTAATTAGGCATTAAACACTCGTGTGATCCTTTTAAGAAATTCACTTCGTTCGTTTCTTAAACCCACACTCGTATTTTAATGCCTTTTATTATGTAGCAGTCACATAAACTATATTTACTTTTATATACTTACATAGGAGATCCTATAGCTGACGATTTTGTTAACGGAAAAAATATAACACTAATTGATAACTGACAACAAACAATCGTTGTTTATCGTATGCCTGTGATACGACACAGACACAGACAAACAACGAGTGTTGTATCAGCACCCACTCTTTTCATTAGTCAGCAACTTATTTCACGTGTAGTTTATTTACTATCAGGCCTAAACGTTATCAGTAACGTTAACGTTACACAATCCCGGCAATTGGGACGTTATCGCACGATAGTGCGCGGGTTGGTGACCTCCGCCAAAGAACAGCTGTTACCTAGGTACGTGTTGTGAATAAAATACGTCACAACACATTGTAAATGACAAAAGACAACTTTGTTTCAAAATTAAGACGAAAGGAGACGACCGCTTCTCCATTTCCTATCTGGATACTGACATTTTGGAAAATATTTTTACACAACCATGTAGGTATATCAACCATAGATATGCCCCTTCGTTTGATTTTTTATTTATAAGTATAAAATTCATTAAAAAAAAGCTCCTAACTCATAATAATAAAACATCGAAAAAAAACAAACGAAAGGGCATTGCTATGATCAAAGAGGATTATATCTATCTTTGCTATGATTAATAGACATTGACATAATTTATTGGTAATAAGATATTACATAAAATAAGTATTAAACCCACCTCCGACATTTCGAGGACGGCGTTGTCCCCGTGGTCTCGGAAAGTTGTGGAAGAGATATGTTGATGATGTTTTCTGTGTTATGAAAGGTGGAAAGCAGGAAGTGGAGCAACTACTCCAATATTTGAATTCAATTCATCCTAAGATAAGATTCACGTGTGAATTGGAATCACAGCGCAGTTTGCCTTTTCTGGATGTCAAAGTGATTGGTCGAGTCGACGGAACCCTGACGCATACTGTATACAGGAAGCCAACTCACACGGATAGGTATTTGAGCGCTTTTTCTCACCACCATCCCCGACACTTACAATCAGTTGTCAGCTCGCTGGTGAACAGAGCACAAGATCTGTGTGACCCTGAATATTTAAAGAGCGAGATGTCGCATATTCAGGAGGTACTTAGGTGGAACGGGTATAAGGTGAGAAAGTGGCAACCCAGACGAAAAGCAAGAGTGAAGCGTCCTGATGTCTCCAGGCAACCGGCATTTTTACCTTATGTGAAAGGAATAACGGATAAGGTTGGCACAGTACTTGAGAGGTACTCTATAAAGACGGTATACACTCCTTTATCCAAAATTGCAGGAAACCTGAGGTCACCGAAGGACGTTATCCCGTTCCAGTCACCTGGCGTTTATAAGATCGATTGCAGTTGTGGTAGTTCCTACATCGGGGAAACGAAACGTACCATTGCGGAGCGAGTTAAGGAACATATAGCAGCTGTCAAGAACCGTCAGGTGAACAAGTCTGCTGTTGCTGAGCATTTACTAGAGTCAGGGCCAAACCACTGGATTGAGCTTCACAACCCTAGAATACTTTCTACAGATCGTGGGTTTTATAGTAGAAAAATCCGTGAAGCCATTGAAATCAAGAAACATAGAAATTTCAATCGAGACGAAGGTTTTAAGATCTCATCCACATGGAACCCAGTCATTAGTAAGTGCAAGCGAAACCAAATATCGAAAGTTGAAAAATCGAATATTGTGAGTGTTGTGTGTCGACCCGGTAACATCCCTAGTGCGCAAAACGTTCAAGTTAATAAACAAGACCAAGTGCGGGTAGTTCGAAAAACTCGCGCGCCTAGAAGATGTTGATGTCAACTTTAGCCAGTCTTCTCCGAGACCACGGGGACAACGCCGTCCTCGAAACGTCGGAGGTGGGTTTAATACTTATTTTACGCGATTAAGTCCCGTCGTTGTAAATAATAATGAGTAAAAATCGTGAAAGTTTAAATCAGTGTTAAGATATTACAGGTCACTTATTTCTACACATCACCTATTTTTCATTTATATCACTAATAAATATTTTTTTTAATTAAGAGCGTTCTTACAAGAAAAGTCGAAATAATGTAAAATTGATGATATTCCCGACAACATTTAAGATTTTACGCTCATTATTAGAAATAAAGAGTACTTGTTCCAGTAGGAGCGTCTTCTTATCCTTAGGAATATCGTTGTACATTTTAGAAAAAGGACTAATTAAATTAGTAATGATTGTTTTTCTGATGGTCGTTTACGAAAAACCGCGTCAAGCACTGAATTGTGAGCTCTTATTTGTAAATTTTGAGAAGTTTACTCTGCTAAAGTTGGATATTTTGTATTACTAATATCCTGTATTGAAGGAATATCGAATAATATTCTTCCTACATGCTTTTAAGAAAGAGAAAATCAATGTTAAACGAATTGAATTTTCTCTTCGAAACAAGTGTAAATTCCTACGAAAATCTACTTAGTATCGAAGTCATTTTTATACACGAGCAATCTACAACGTTTGCTTATACTGTTGGTATACATTTGTGTTTATCAAATTCTACTTAAATTTTTTAGCAATTTTTTGAAAACTACTCTATATTGCCGATGACGCGCGCTGGCGATCTCAGTACCGCAGCAGAGCTTGAAGAGGTCGGACCTGTGTCGGTCGGCTCCGCACGTTTTCGACGGCGACAACGAGGTTTTTTATCGTTGTGTGCGGCAGGCGCCGTGTAAAACGCTATACTGTGTGCGTGTAAATTGCGACTGAGAAACTTTGATCCGAGTACTGTATTTGTTTTTATAGTATTATAATATAGTATAGTAACATAACAAACTTCCGAACAACATTAAAAATATTTGAAATGACCTGACATTTTATAGGTAGTTAATTTAAAAAAAAAACAGCCAAGTGCGAGTTGGACTCGCGCACAAAGGGTTCCGTACTATTACGCACAAAACGGTAAATAAATCACGTTTGTTGTATGGGAGCCCCGCTTAAATATTTATTTTATTCTGTTTTTAGGGTTCCGTACCCAAAGGGTAAAAACGGGACCCTATTACTAGGACTCCGCTGTCTGTCTGTCCGTCTGTCACCAGGCTGTATGTCATGAACCGTGATAGCTAGTTGAAATTTTCACAGATGATGTATTTCTGTTGCCGCTATAACAACAAATACTAAAAACAGAATAAAATGTGGTATTTCCTATAAAAAGGTCCCTTTTTTGTCGATGGCGCTTACGCCATTATAAACGATGCTCCGATATAACTAAGACTGAACTTGTATAAGTTTTTAATTATGTATTACTCATCCTCTTTATGAACCCTGGCAGTACCTAGTGGAACTTAGGTTTGGTGCAACATAGGCGCACACTGTTTTGGTCATTCGACTCGTCTTGATGAGCAACTTGGGAGAGCAGTACTCATGATAGAGCTGATGTTGAACCCTGGCAGTACCTAGTGGAACTTAGGATTGGTGCAACATAGGCACACGCTGTTTTAGTCATCCGACTCGTCTTGATGAGCACTTAGGAGAGCAGTACCCATGATAGAGCTGATGCTGAACCCTGGCAGTACCTAGTGGATCTAAGGTTTGGTGCAACATAGGCACACGCTGTTTTAGTCATCCGACTCGTCTTGATGAGCACTTAGGAGAGCAGTACCCATGATAGAGCTGATGCTGAACCCTGGCAGTACCTAGTGGAACTAAGGTTTGGTTGACATATCAGTCAAATTTGACAGATTGACAGTTTTTGTCATTTTCAGTGAAAATTATCTTTTTGGGATAGAATTTAGCACCAAGTAACATTGTTAAGTGTAGATTTATACTATCTGTCAAAATTGACATTTTTGACAGTTTTGGATCCCAGATCGAAACGGCTTGTCCAATTTTGATAGGACCTTCAACATTAGTCATGGGATGGAAAATGTAGTTTGACACATCTGTCAAAACTGTCAAAATTGAGTTTGACAGTTTTTGTCATTTTTAGTGAAAATTAACATGTTTTGTTAAAGTTTGGTACTAATTGACATAGTTTAGTGTTGTTTGACATATCAGTCAAATTTGACAGATTGACAATTTTTGTCTTTTTCATCTTTTTGGGATATAATTTAGCACCAAGTGACACTGTTAAGTGTAAATTTATACAATCTGTCAAAATTGAGATTTTGTGACATTTTGACATTTTTGGATTCCAAATCTAAACGGTTTGTCCAATTTAGATAGGACCTTCAACATTAGTCATGGGATGGAAAATGTAGTTTGACACATCTGTCAAAACTGTCAAAATTGACAGTTTGACAGTTTTTGTCATTTTAGTGAAAATTAACATGTTTTGTTAAAGTTTGGTACTAAGTGACATAGTTTACTGTTGTTTGACATATCAGTCAAATTTGACAGATTGACAGTTTTTGTCATTTTCAGTGAAAATTATCTTTTTGGGATAGAATTTAGCACCCAGTGACATTGTTAAGTGTAGTACTATCTGTCAAAATTGACAGTTTGTGACATTTTGACAGTTTTGGATCCCAAATCGAAACGGCTTGTTCGATTTTGATAGGACCTTCAACATTAGTCATGGGATGGAAAATGCAGTTTGACACATCTGTCAAAACTGTCAAAATTGACAGTATGGCAGTTTTTGTAATTTTTTGTGAAAATTAACGTTTTGTTAAAGTTTGGTACTAAGTGACATAGCTTAGTGTTGTTTGACATATCAGTCAAGTTTGACAGGTTGACAGTTTTTGTCATTTTCAGTGAAAATTATCTTTTTGGGATATAATTTAGCAAACAAACCATGTTAATTTTCACAAAAAAAGACAAAAACTGTCAAACTGTCAATTTTGACAGTTTTGACAGATGTGTCAAACTACATTTTCCATCCCATGACTAATGTTGAAGGTCCTATCAAAATCGGACAAGCCGTTTCGATTTGGGATCCAAAACTGTCAAAAGGTCACCAACTGTCAATTTTGACAGATAGTATAAATCTACATTTAACAATGTCAGTGGGTGCTAGATTCTATCCCAAAAAAATAATTTTCACTGAAAATGACAAAAACTGTCAATCTGTCAAATTTGACTGATATGTCAAACAACACTAAACAAAACATTAACTTCAATGGCCATTAACGTCTCAAAAATTTAATTCGAATTAACTTTAATGCAATTGGTGCGTAATGCAATTGGTTAGTTTGACACATCTGTCAAAACTGTCAAAATTGACAGTTTGACAGTTTTTGTCATTTTTAGTGAAAATTAACATGTTTTGTTAAAGTGGTACTAAGTGACATAGTTTAGTGTTGTTTGACATATCAGTTAAATTTGACAGATTGACAGTTTTTGTCATTTTCAGTGATAATTTTCACTCTTTTTGGGATATAATTTAGCACCAAGTGACATTGTCCCAAGCTGTACGGTTACCCTGTACCTGTACCAAATGTAATGACGAAACATGTAAACAAGCGAGTATAATTTCTTTCTAGTATAAAATAATTCTTTTATAATACAAAAGTAAGTACATTTGCACTGGATTTAGTATTTTCGTACCAAATAACAATAATTAGGATTTTAAGTTAGTGTCGTTATAATTGTTTTCAATATGCTTCACGAAGGATCAAGATTGTTTAATCCATCATTGTAGTGCGAGCGAGAGGGAAAACGTGGTAGAAGGGATCGGCATACTGAGCTCGCACAGCCCGCCGCAGCGCGTAAAATACCTAAACTCGCTCAACGCCCAAATGTAATAGCGCTCTTAAACAATTCAATATTACAGTATTCTTTATAATCTATTATACATATTACATATTATACTATTAACTATTCAATATAATTTATAAATTCTTTAAAACTGTAAAAGCTTTGCTTGATTAGCCAGTTTTTTAGCCTTGCTTTAATTAAAGGAACTAAGCGTTAACGCTTCTGTGATATAGACTGGCAGCTTGTTGTATACTACCGGACCAGCAACATATAGTCTGACCGGTTTTTTTTATTTTATGTGAAATTGTTTTAAGCAAGTGCGCGTTTCGAGTGACCCACGCAGATCCATCGCCTCGCCTACCATATTGCGACATGTTTTCCCTAGCAAATACAGCTATTTGAAAAATTAATAGAGACGGTAGTGTTAGGATCCCGAGTGCTATAAAATGCGGTTTAGCGCTGTCGTCGTGTCTTGCGCGGGCTAGTGTGCGCACGGCGCGTTTTTGTAGTCGAAACACGCGCTGCCATTCCGCTGCTCGTCCCCAGAACTCCGAACCGTATTGAATAATCGCTTGTATAGTCGCGAAATAACATGTGCGCACCGCTTGGCTATGTAAGGTTTGGGTTAACCTCGATAGTGCAAAACAGGCTTTGCTAAGCTTGCCACATACCGCGCTTATCTGGGTTTCCCAAGCAAGGCCCTGATCGAGTTGGAAGGCCAAGAATGTCGTGGTTGCCACCTGGTTGATGGTAGTACCTTGATGGTATATTCATCAGAATGTGAGAAAATATTTTCCAAAATGTCAATATCCCTAGAGGAAAATGCGGACTTGTATGGAGAAGCGGTAGTCCACTATACTCTTAAAAGTCAATGGAACTTTAAAATAACCTCGATACATAGATGATTCTTAATTAATTGTGATAATTAAACCATGTATCTGGTTGTGGTTTACTACTTAGTTTGTCACCACCCCCACTATTACTATTATTAAAGCTACTCTTATTATGCTAAACACCTCTTACGAATGTACCCCTAAAATTTGGCCATGTGATCGTCTAGATAGTAGTTAGAACCCCTCGAAGTGTACCGCGGAACCCTAGATTCTTTAATGAGTATCGACTAAATTTTGGACTCCGGTATTATTCTATTATTACCTATATTTTAAGGAATATTTATATTTATGGTACTGAAGATATATTTTATGAAACTAAAGAATATTTTAATAGTTACAGTAGTAAAAATAGTAGATTGTGTCGCTAGGGAGGAATATGTTTAAAACAAATTCCGGAAATTAAGATTTTACTATCTTTTACACGTAAGTTTTACGATCAGAATGTAGTATCAAAAACGTTATTGCATGTCATATTGTACCAGGAGCACCAAAACGTCAGTTCGACATCCTGTCAAGCTGTCAGTCTCCGTAATTTTATATTGAACCTTTTTTTAAAAGTTTATTTTGGTTATTTCTAAGTTAAAAACAAGGGTTAATTTAACGAGAACACTAGTGTTAAATAGTAAAGCATGGAATTAAGTGCTTCAAGTTTCATCTGTCAGAATATTTAGTGGAATTATGAATGAAATATGCGACTGAAGAGGATTTCAGTATTACAAAGGTATATTTTCCCATCTTCTATGTTTTTGTAATGAAAAATGAGCTTAATACTAGGCTATAGGGATACGACCAGTCACAAGTTGCAGCTCTTGTCTGTATTTTAAAGGTCGAATGGCTACAGTCACGATTAAACCAAAAGCCACCATTAGATTCCAAAAAAACTACCAGATGGCCGAATGTCATAGTGACACATGTCATTGTCATTGTGACGTTCCAGATGTAACCAACCTATAGAACGTAATAAAAAAATATTATTTTGCTATCAAGTACTTAAAATTGATAAAAATCATACTAGGTTGTCGATAATTTATATTAATAAGAAACAAAAACTCAACAATGGAAATCACCACGACGAGCACAGAAAACAATCGAGCAATCCGAACGTCAGATGTCGAATGAAGTGACAATAGGAGATGTCATGGCCGCGATAGAGCCACCATAAGCACCATAAAGTCTATCTCACACGATAAGTTGTGATTTTTTTAAATATTCATAATAATATAATACGCACATTATGAGAATAATTGGTACCGAATGTTGTTAACACCTGAAATAATACTATTGTAATATTAACTTTTTTAGCAAAATTAATGGTAACTTTAACAAAATAGTTTTGAATAAATATATATTGGTGTGAATAGTATTGATAGAAGATTGTTTATTTAAACTGTTGAATAAAATTTAATCTTTATAATTATAAATAAGAACATTAGTTACATACATCATTTAGCAAAGTAAAAAATTACTTTAGCTAAAATATTTAATTTTAATGGCAACACTTTTTGGAATCTATTTATGGCTTTCAGTTTAGAGTAAGAAAGATAAGACAGCAGAAGAAATTTTCAGTTTGCTAAAGGTTATAAAAACACCTGAAAAATTAATAAGCTGTATTTTTTCAGTAAACGGCCATTACTAGTACAAACAGCAGCAAGACGCGAAAACCTATTTTTATAAAAGATAAAACGGAATTAAATCAATACTAAAGATCTCTAAGAAATGTTACGAGTAAGTAATACCTTGCTCCAACCAAATTAAGGAATAAAAAAACCGGCCAAGTGCGAGTCGGACTCGCGCACCGAGGGTTCCGTACTTTTTAGTATTTGTTGTTATAGCGGCAACAGAAATACATCATCTGTGAAAATTTCAACTGTCTAGCTATCACGGTTCATGAGATACAGCCTGGTGACATACAGACGGACAGACGGCCAGACGGACAGACGGATAGCGGAGTCTTAGTAATAGGGTCCCGTTTTTACCCTTTGGGGGCTTTGGGTACGGAACCCTAAAAATGCCTTAACTTTTACCTTGACAGTATTTTCTCAAATAATCGTGTTAAGTCTCTTATTTACGCATAAATTTGCCGAGAACAAGTTGTAAAGCAGCAGAGTGCGTAAAAGAGGGGACGTGTTCGTGACGATATTGTTTAGGAGAGTAGTCGCTGGTTAGTTAGCTGTGCTCGAGCGTCCCCGATGCGGCTCATTACTATGTTGCATGGTTACTCGCTTGTAAAAACCCGTCCTGGGACCAGTTGGGCTGAACCGGTGTCGCCGATTTAGGGATGGCCGATGGTGCATGGTGTAGGGACAGTCAGACACTAGAACGCAGCGGCACTGTTTTAGCATTTTCTGGTATGCAATTGAGATGTAGTCATACTTCACTACATAGTATAAAACAAAGTCGCTTTCCGCTCTTTATGTATGTCTGTCCCTATGTATGATTAGATTTTTAAAACTACGCAACGGATTTTGATGCGGTTATTTTTAATAGATAAGAGTGATTCAAGAGGAAGGTTTATATGTATAATGTGTGAAGGTTTTGTGTAAATTAGTTGAACTACCCGTGCGAAGCCAGGACGGGTCGCTACTTCGCTAGTATAATATAACCAAAAACTTTGAACACATATCGCAAAAAAAACTACCAATTGGACGCACAGTGCCCATCGTGGGTAAAATAGAGTAGCAAACAAGACGCCAAGTGTGTAGATAAAATATAAGATTTTGCTTTACCACCACATTGTGCTATAGGAGATAAGAGCTGCCCCGATAATTGGATCGAATAAAAATTAGTTCAATAAATGAATGCTGATTACAATCGTTCATCGCGCTTGCATATTATGAAACATCCATCAGAAAATATGGAATAGGTACTATTTATACAATCAATAAAATGGCGTATTTCATTATAACAAAGTTTCTAACTTTCTACATATTGATCAAAACGTCACTGAATCCTTATTTTACCAAATCTTGCAGAAAAGATATTTTTTAATACAGTTGCTCAAAAAGTGCTACTTTTCGTGGCTGTTTAGCGTGCGGAAAGTTGGTTTTCGCGAACTAGTGCTTTTTACTTTTCCAATTTTTTAAAATTTATACTTGTTCCAATTCATAACTACTTATTGATGAGTGTTTATATTAGTTTCCTTTAAACGTCTTAATCAACATAAAAACCTACTTTTAATGTAAGAATACGAAAAATATGCATATTTCATATTTTATTACTTACCTCTTCATCATTATAAGTATTATAACACGTTTATTTTTTAATGTTGAAAAACCGTTCTTAATAACTTGTCTGAATGGAACGGAACGCCTGTCAAATAAGAGGCGTTTTTTCTTACTGCAAGAATATTGTAAGTTTCCAAAGACAACATTCGATATTGTTTTTATAAATATACGATACACAAATAATCGTAAATAACGATATTTAGGTAATAATAGTACAATGTTTTAATATTTACAATTGTTTATGTCTTAGAACATGCATTGAAAAAAAAAACTCATTGAAGTGGGTTCAATAATAATAACAAAATCTATTCTAGAAAGCTAGAAAAACACCTCTTCATAATGTCAATGTCAATGATGTCACAGAATTAATAATATAAAAAGTTTCGAATTCCATTCCTTAATACTTGTTGCTTTTCTTATTTTTTCGCAACTGTATTAAAAAACGTCGTTCGATACACGTGCGGATATTATACTTATGACTTACTTTCCGCACTAGCATCGAAATGTACTATTTCACTACACCAGCTGGTAAAGGCTCTCTTGATTATTCAAAAACTAATCAGAAAGTTGCATTTTATCCACATATGTAATATTGTAAAACGCTAAATTTAATCATTTAGTCACAAAAAACAATAAAAATGCCATATTGTAATAAAGTAATCAAATGCATATTTATTATGAGTTGTATCTATGTTGGCTGGTAGAAGTAACTTTTAAATAATGATTTTGAATGATAAATATCTAATGATATTAATTTTTAATTGATTTGATTTAATTTTGTTTGATATTCTACAGTTAGCATTTTCCTTGCGTTGGTGTGGTGAAATATTTTGTGTTTTACACGGTGCCAAAATTAGTTTCGAAGGCCTCGCAACGCTCAACATTTGGAATCTTACGCTTACTCGGGTATCAATTAAGTATCAAGAGGTTTAACAACAACTTTGCCCCTTTGTAAGACAAATAACTCTTGTTGAGCTGCCATCATGTCGACTAACAAAATTAAAAACAGGCTTACTGAATTTTACTCAAACGTACTTTTAAAAAACCATATCAGAATAAA
This sequence comes from Cydia strobilella, assembly GCF_947568885.1. NCBI lineage: Eukaryota > Metazoa > Arthropoda > Insecta > Lepidoptera > Tortricidae > Cydia > Cydia strobilella. The sequence goes on along the minus strand of NC_086041.1, from coordinate 15,191,991 downwards.
GAGAGGTCACTCTATTTGATTTTGGGACAAATTCGGGAAAATAAGCGACAACCCTAACCTTACACGGTTCGCGGAAATCACGTATGTCTAGGTATATATGTACGCCTTACGGGCATTCGCAAAAACGTTTATTGTCAACTAGCTGTGCCCGCGGCTTCGCCTGCGTGGAATTCGGTCTGTGTCATATGTAATGTAATGTGTAATCGTAAACTGACGGACGTATAAAATGTAAAATTTTATGAATAAATAATTGAATTGAATTGAATTGAATTGTCAGTAAGCGGCTAATGTACCCCTAATTCATCTCCTTCTCCCCTGGAGGCGGAACTTGAAGTAAATTTGACAGATGGATACGCTAGAGGACTGTAGTCCGGATAAAATATTTTACAATTAGGTACCACTAAATAAAACTACACTTCAAAATCAATATTTTTTTGCCCTTATTCAAATTTTTGACGTGATTTAAACGACATAGAGAAGAACTTATTTTGATTGTCCTGTCACGACAGTTTAGTAACGTAAATATTGTTGGTGGTTGCTTCATCCTCCTGCAATTCTAGAGCGAACAACATACAATAACGGTGACCCAACAGAGTAAGCGTTGCCATTGTAACTCTCAAAAGTTACAAAATATTTATACTGTTTGGATGTTTGTATGTGGTACCCGATACGCAAAGCAGCCTCATTGAAGGGAAGCGCCGAAGTATACTTGTACATGTCGAAGTAGTAATTATTAGTAGACAAATTGCCTCCTGGGGCCCATTTCTCGAACGATATTAGACTAATATTATTAGTGTGTTGCTATGGAAACTCATACGATTTGACAGTTCGTGAACTAATAATATTAGTATAATACCTTTCGAGAAATGGGCCCCTGTTGTTAACTTTTATGAAAAGCCTATCATTCGAGTTCGCGACTTACTTAATAATAAGCGTGTACGTAATTAAAATTATGACAACAGACTTCCTTTGATCTGATCCTGAGATACAAGCATGATGTTTTTCGCTAATTCTTAGTCTGAAAAAGATTGTAAGATAAAAGAACCACCACCAAAATCACATTGTAGTTGTAGGTACATATTTTTAGATAAAACCATTAACCTAATTGAACGGATGTTGCATTATAATATACTTAATAATAGCAAAAAAAGCACATCAGCAGATTCTAACATACAAAAAATAGAGTTTGGATGGAGGAATGTGCGTTTCAGTGTGATTCGTAGTAAAAATATTGACTGCCTTAATGATACATTTTCTCTATACTAAAAAGCATCAGTAAAGCCCTCGCAAATTCAAAGAGACATTATATATGTACAAACCACGCTTAATGAATGGGTGCCTTTGGAATACAACACACATGTGATAACTGGACGCCGCGCCGCACGCACATGACACGCGATAGTGTCACGTAGGTAATCTCTTGCTGGAGTTAATCGTCTTAAGCTGACACGAACTGACCATAGGTTTCAAACTAATAGGATAAGTAATGGCAACTTGGTAACGTGCACTTTGAAATGCTTTTCTTCAAATGAAAATTTTATTTTTGACTTGACGACTTGATTGTTTAACTTGCCTCTCACGAGTACCTAATTGTTTGTTTGAAAATGGATGAGCTACCTACTTCCTTTATTTAGATTTGAATCGGAAATTTATCATCTTATCAATTTAGCTACCGGTACTGGTCTCGATTATCAAGTAGATACGGTTAAGAAACAATGAGTGGGCACCCCACGTCCGAACTGAATTATGACAAGTATAATATTAAGCATAAAGTACCTAATAGAATAAACAGGTCTTTCAAAAGGAACACACCCGTGAATAGACGGGTGGTGAGATTAAAATTCAGTGAGTCAATGCTGCGATCGTAAACTGGTAATCTTATGGCATGTAAAACCAATATGAAACTAAACACTAAGCAGCACTGGTGCAGAGAAAATCGATACTGCGATCGAAGTGCGGGTGCATCGACTTTAATTTCATTTCACTACAAAGGACTTTCTCGATTAAATAAGGCATAACGCTCCATTTAGGTAAGCATAAGTTATATTTTATTTGGGAACTGGGAACTAAATATTGCTGTCAGCCAGAAACCAATTATATAGTAAACGAAATAGACAATAGCAGATTGTTAACCAAGGGTTGAAAAGGCTAGTTTATAGTCCACCAGATAGTCGCCAATAGTCAGAGACGGAAATGGTGCCTTTCACCCGAGTTAAACTTTTCATATCGAATGCGAGGAAACCAAACAAGACAAGGCAATTTTGCAAAATCAGTAATTAATGTACCTAATAGACTTAGCATGCCATGATTTTTTTCCGTAGGACTTACTTGTAATCGGAGACTTTACATGTGTGAAGATAAATAACCCCTAGCGAAAAAAATTTAGATTGCAATATTTACGAAAACACACATCTTATAACACACTGCAGTAATTTTAAAATGATATTTTGGTGTATTCCTTTTGCTTCCCGCCTTATGTTATGAAATCGAGTAAATAAATACAATTCAACAAAAGAATCAAGAATAATTTATTTTACCAATTTACTTAGATCATTTTTGTTTAAAAAAAAAAAGATCCAATGCGGGATTAGTAAAATAGAACAATTACCAATTGTTCCAGTCAGGGAAATAAAGACATTATTTTTCCATTTTGTTTCCACCTAATAGTTGCTCGTGGGACGGGAACGCAGAGGAGTACAGTACACCACTTTTCTGCACTAGAGCAGAAACGTATCACTTTCTGCGCAATTTTTAGAACAACAACGACCCACTTTCAGAGCATGAGATACAGGCTTGAACGAGATAAAAGTTTAAAATAGTACATTTCATTCTACATTGTCAAATGTCATTCTTGTGTGAAATGTCATTCTTCACTCGTCCCGAGTCTTATATCTCGGTACTCGTGAAGTAATGACATACTTTCCGCACTAGCATCGAACGACGTTTTTTAATACAGTTTTAATATTAGTTTTCTTTAAACGTCGTAATCAACATAAAAACCTACTGTTAATGTAAGAATACGAAAAATATGCACATTTCATATTTTATTACTTACCTCTTCATCATTATAAGTATTATTACACGTTTATTTTTTAATGTTGAAAAACCGTTCTTAATAAGTTGTCTGAATGGAACGGAACGCCTGTCAAAGAAGAGGCGTATTTTCTTACTGCAAGAATGTTTTAAGTTTCCAAAGGCAACATTCGATATTGTTTTTATAAATATACGATACACAAATAAATATAAATAACGATATTTAGGTAATAATAGTACGATGTTTTAATATTTACAATTGTTTCTGTCTTATAGAACATGCATTTGAAAAAAAAAAACTTTCATTGAAGTGGGTTCAATAAGAATAACAAAATTATTCTAGTCAAATAAAAGCTAGAAAAACACCTCTTCATAATGTCAATGATGTCACAGAATTAACAATATCAAAGATATATATATAAAAGTTTCGAATTCCATTCCTTAATTGTTGCTTTTCTTATTTTTTCGCAACTGTATTAAAAAAACGTCGTTCGATACACGTGCGGAAATGTCATTCGTCATGATATCTCGGTACTCGTGGAGTAATAACATACTTTCCGCACTAGCATCGAAATGTACTATTTTAATACAGTTGCGAAAAAATAAGAAAAACAACAAGTAAGGAATTCGAAACTTTTATATTATTAATTCTGTGACATCATTGACATTATGAAGAGGTGTTTTTTAACCGACTTCAATTTCATAGAAGGAGGAGGTTCTGTATTCGGTTGTGGCTGTTTTTTTTTTTTTTTTTTTTTTTTTATGTATGTTCACCGATTATTCCGAGACCCGTGGTCCGATTTGAGTAATTATATTTTTGTTCGAAAGGAGCTACTTCCAAGTTGGTCCCATATTAATCTGGTTCTGATCTGATGATGGGATCCCTGAGGAATTGAGGGAACTCCTCAATTTTTAAAGGCACATGTATGGTGATTTGGGTGTTTTCATAAGCAACTTTAGCATTTTCTCTCGAAAACGACCAATTTGATGAAGTGGAGCGGATGATGATGATTGTTTTGATGATAATGATTTCAGCGATTACTCCGGCACCCATGATCCGATTTGAGTTATTCTTTTTCTGTTTGAAAGAAGTTACCTCTCCAAGGTGTTTTCGTAATATTTTTGGTTTTGATTTGATGATGGAATCCGTGAGGAATTGAGGGAACTCCTCAATTTTTAAAGGCACGTGTGTGGTAATTTCGGTGTTTTCTAAAGTAACTCAAGCATTTCCTCCCCAAAACCACCAATTTGATGTAGTGCAACTGTAGCCTAACCACGAGTTTGACACTAAATATTCTTCGTAACTTACTTTGTACACTAATATGCTAGTACGAGCGAGATGCATAAACAGTAAGTTACGCACACGATAGCGAATATATCAATGTCAAACTCGTGGTAAGGCTACTGATAACTTCCCTCGTATGTGTATTATGATTTTTGATGTAGGTAGTGTTGGAAACAACCAAAGAGACTGAGAGGTGAAGGTAGAGGGTATTAGTGTTTGGGGGGTTTGAGGTTGGGGGTTGAGGGGAGGTGAGTTGATGGGTTGGGGACTGTGGGGTTGGGAGTTAAGGGATCGGGGGTTAGGGTTAGAAGTTAAGGGGTCTGGGGTTAGGGGTCGGGGAATGGCGGTTGAAGGGTTGGTGGTTTAGGGTCGAGGGGTTCAGTGATCAGGGGTTGATGTGCTGTGAGGTTGAGTGATCACCGGGTTTGAGGGATTGGGTCAGTGGCGGGGCGGAGAATGGATTTAGTGACAGGAATGATTTCCCAGACGGACTCGAGGAAAATTCTGATTATTTAATAAAGTTTACGAATTTACAGTTAAACATCATTATGTTTTTCATTCATGCGTCACGCTCTTAACAATGTTTTAAAACTAAAAATGGAAAAATAAAAACTTTTATAAAAAAAAAGATAAACCGACTTCAAAAAGGATGAAATAAAATATTATCCTTTTTAGGGTTCCGTGTTTAAGTATATGCGTTACCAACTGATATTTTTGAAGTCGGTGCCAAGCCAAGTACTCCAAGTAGTAACAATACCAGTCAAAAATAATCAGCTTTATGTCTATAAATCCCATTACAACTGTACAAATATTATAAACGTGAAAGCAATTATGTCTGCCTCTTTGTTACCTTTTCATGGCTAAACAACTGAACCGCTTTAGCTGAAATTTTGCATGAAGGTTCCTTGAATTGTTTTATATTTTGAAATGTAGTCCTCTGGATAAGCGACAGTCCCAATCCCACACTTGCGTGCTATGACTGTTCAAGAATTAGTAAGAAATGCTCTTTAAAAAAATACGACGACAAAACGTATTAGATTTACACTAACGTGCCGACAAGCATGGTACGAACTGCGCCAAGAAGGTTCAACCGTGTGTTCTGTTCTGAGGTGTACAGAAAGTTCGTTTATTGTCGTCGTGTACGCTGCGTCTTACATAGGCGAACACTCGCGAATGCGAAGCGAAGCGACGCGGCACGGCGCGGCCGGCCCAAGGCGTTCGCGTTCGCAACGAGATCGCCCTCGTAGGACACTTCTATATCTATGTATCTTTATCGAATTGCACCAAAATCATTATGAATATATGGTTTAAAATTTGGCTTGGCACCGACTTCAAAAATATCAGTTGGTAACGCATATACTTAAACACGGAACCCTAAAAAGGATAATATTTTATTTCATCCTTTTTGAAGTCGGTTTATCTTTTTTTTTATAAAAGTTTTTATTATCTGGGTGTTATTATTATTGAACCCACTTCAATGAGTTTTTTTTTAATGCATGTTCTATATTATCTATAAGACAGAAACAATTGTAAATATAAAACATTGTACTATTATTACCCAAATATCGTTAATTACGATTATTTGTGTATCGTACATTTATAAAAACAATATCGAATGTTGCCTTTGGAAACTTAAAGCAGAAAGAAAAAACGCCTCTTCTTTGACAGGCGTTCCGTTACATTCGAACAACTTATTAAGAACGGTTTTTCAATATTCAATATTTAAAAAAATAGACGTGTTATAATGATGAAGAGGTAAGTAATAAAATATAAAATATGTATATTTTTCGTATTCTTACATTAATAGTAGGTTTTTATGTTGATTACGACGTTGAAAGAAAACTAATATTAACACTCATCAATAAGTAGTCATGAATTGGAACAAGTAATCATTTAAAAAAATTGGAAAAGTAAAAAGCACTAGTTCGCGAAAACCAACTTTCCGCACGCTAAACAGCCACGAAAAGTAGCACTTTCTGAGCAACTGTATTAAAAAATATATTAATTTGCCTGCATTTCTCTGAACAGCCCTTCTACTTCAAAAAGTAAGTTGACCATATAAAGTAAACTCAAGATTTCTCAAACCCATAAAGGATATAAAAAAGTCGAAGAAAGAGCCACGCAAGTGCGCAACTGGTCTCACTCCCACTCGCCACAATGGCGTTCCCGCTCGTCGACGCGGGAGTGGTTTTTGTGCAGGCAGGGGGCCCATTCACCGCGCAAATGCCAATTGATGGCGCAAAATGTCTACCATAGGGCTGTCACACCAAGAAAGCGCTACCGATAGGTTGTTGTCAAATATTGTTAGTCCAATAAAATAATGCTCGTATTATCATATTTCGAGGTCATATCTAGTTTTACCTATTTTGATAAATAGACTTATGATGATAGGAAAGGGCAAATCATAATGTATCTGAGGTGTGGACACTAATGCCAAATCCAAATAGTCTTTAAAAATGAAATTCACAAAAGAGGGACAAATCCTACAAGCAAGAATACATACCTACTCGTAGCGCAAAAACGGGAATGTAGTACAAAGTTGATCTTTGACATGACATGAACAAGTAGACATTAAGTTTGCTTCTAGACCTAAACATGTTTAATACTAAGTCTTCTTCTTCTTCTTCCTGGCCATTATTATTCCCATCTCTAGTTGGGGTCGGCCCTCCTTATACCATTACGCCACTTTATGCGGTCTGCTGTCATACTTTTATCTATGCCTGCTGCCTCCATGTCTCCTTCAACGGTGCTGCTCCAAGTTGTGGGGGGTCGTCCTCAGCCTCGGTTACCCTCCCTTATGTTTAATACCGCTCTCGTCATGTGGCTTTCATCACGTCAGGTTTAATACTAAGTATATAACAATAAATATTCTGTGTTGTCATGAGCCCTAATAGCTCTTTCCCTTTGAGTAAGTCCAGTTGAGTACGTTTCTATACAAATTTTGCTGCCTCTATGGTATTCGATAAAATCCCGTATAAACGCCGGGAAAAATAAACGCCGTGTGAACTTAGTGTGAGCCTTAAGCTTCGGAGAAATGGCAATCAATTAATACATCCAGTTTTGGAAAGATGTTTAATTCAACGCAATCGGACAGTCGCAAGCACAAGGCACGAACTGAATGCTAAGCAAATCTAGATCTCGATATTCTCGATAAACTGGACTCGATACGGCTTCGATCAAGCTGACATAACTGCACTTTACATCTAGTAGAATATATCATTTTATACTCAGTACTGCATTTTCTGTATAGTTTTGCCTAACTATGTTGTTTAGTACATATGATAAATATAGAGAAGGAAGACTAATAAGTCGAGCCGATTTCTATAACTCCATCTTGGATTGCTTACTGCATGTTGATTATATTAAATCATTTTCGGCTAACTTCTTCGTCAACTTTATGCTTCAAATAGTTTAATTACAATTCTTTTTTTAAAAAAGGGAACCGCCTTCAAAAAACCAACCCACTGAAAAGTACAAAATAGTTTTTATAAACCCCACCCTTGTCCAGTCCCTATCCCGTCGTATACTAAATTTCTGCCAAAAAGTAATTAATACCTAATAATAAGCAAATTAATAACCATCCGGGTAATGACTTAGTTTTCGAAGGCGGTACCAAACCAAAAAAAAACCGGCCAAGTGCGAGCCGGACTCGCGTTCCAAGGGTTCCGTACATTACACAATTTAAACAATGTATTATTTATGTGAAACGTGAGTGAAATGTCTTTAAAAAACCCGTAGGGGTCGGATCAAAGAGTAAGTAATTTTTCCCCTCACTAGCTCGGAAAGCCGTCTTTTATCCTTTAAGACAAGCGGGAAAAAACGCATTTTATCCACTAGTGGGGAAAGTAATTTGACCTTGGATGGAGCGTGTTTAAGTAGCTTTTGACAGATAACAAAACGTAAAACGCTCATAATAATGGTTCGTTCGATATTAATTATTGTAAATAAATGGTTTGAGAATTTAATAAAAAATACCAAATTTAGCTTTATTTAATGATTTTAAGTCATAAACCTTAAATTCCATAAGAAACATTTGTTTTTTTAAATGATGTTGAATGTAATTCTGAACGCACAAGTTGAGTCGATGCAATTTCAAAACGCATCGTCAGAAATGTCAACATTGTCAACAAAAAATTTCTCACCGACTCCGATACGTAAAAATACACAACTTCCAGAGTTTTTTGTTATAATATCGTATTATCGTAAACAAAAGAAGTGATTCCAGTGATGAAGATGATCTAACGCCTGTGGATGTTGCACTTTCCTCGCTATAGTGAGGGGAAAAGTTTTGTGTTACACACGGGTGCAAATGTATTTTACTTCCCGCGTGTTGAAATACTTGCTACGCTCAGGATTCTAATTCCACACTCGCGGGTAAAATACAACTTTGCAACCTTGTATAACAAATAACTAAAGTCCGACTCACGATTGAGTACACATTTCTAATAGGTTTTCCTGTAATCTATAGGTAAAGATCTATTTTGTGTATTTTTTCAAAATTTTAGACCCAGTAGTTTCGGAGATAAAGGGGAGGGGATTGTCATTTTTTGCCTATTTTCTTGAATAACTTCTAAACTGTTTATCATAAATATAATAAAAAAATATATTTGAGATTCTCACAATGAGCTATTTCATTTGATATGTAACACGATATAGTTTGAAAAACTTTGTTTTTTAATTTTCTCATTTACCCCCATGTTTAAAATTCATTTGTTTACGTTACATGTCCGTCTTTGGGTCACAAACTATCATATGTATACCAAATTTCAACTTAACTGGTCTAGTAGTTTCGGAGAAAATAGGCTGTGACAGACGGACAGACAGACTTTTTCCTTTTGAGGTACGGAATCCTAAAAAAAGACATGTTTATTTCTTGCACTACTAACTACTTCTCGTAGATCTTTTTCTATTTGGCAGCAAAGAAAGTTTTTGTTACTTTTTAGCGAATTATTTTAGATTTTGGGCTAAAATTTAGTTTGTTTACAGTTAGGTTCCCCATTTAGTTTTGGGCTAGTAGGTACTCTAGTGTAGATGATGGCCAACCTCTCTAGACACTCCCACTACCAGTCCCAGTCCCACTCCCATTCCCAGTTCCAGGCTCCAGGAATTTCATCTAAATCGGTTTCAGCTTTCAGCAAATCAAAGACGATAGGTATATCGATAGCAGCGCCACCTACCGGGTCCAATTAGGTTTTCAAACCATCCATGTATACTTAAATCTTCTCTAGAATGTAACAAACACTTTACTCAAAACCGCATCAAAATCGGTTCAGCCAAACGAGAGATCGCGAACAAACATACATACATACACACAAACATACGGGTCAAACTGAGAACCTCCTTTTTTTAAGGCGGTTAAAAAGAAGTTGATCGATCCATCTGCAACATAGGCACACGGCGAGGAGTCGGTTAACCAAATCAGTAGATGCCTATGTTTCCCCAAACCTGAGTTCCACTAGGTACAGTCAGGGTTCAGCATCAGCTCTATCTTGGGTACTGCTCTCCCAAATGCTCATCAAGGCGTGTCAGATGTCCAAAACAGAGTGTGCCTTTGTTTCACCACACCTGAGTTCCACTAGGTACAGCTAGGGTTCAGCATCAGCTCCATCTTGGGTACCGCCCTCCTAATTGCTCATCAAGACGTGTTGGAAGACCAAAACAGCCTGTGCCTATGTTGCACCAAACCGGAGTTCCACTAGGTACAGCCAGGGTTCAGCATCAGCTCCATCTTGGGTACCGCTCTCCTAATTGCTCATCAAGACGTGTCGGAACACCAAAACAGCGTGTGCCTATGTTGCACCAAACCTGCGTTCCACTAGGTACAGCCAGGGTTCAGCATCAGCTCAGCTCTATGTATACTAAAACCTTCTCCAGAATGTAAGAAACACTTTTCTGAAGACCGCATCAAAATCGGTTCAGCCAAACGCGAGATAATCGCGAACAAACATACATACATACATACATACAAACATACAGGTCAAACTGAGAACCTCCTTTTTTTGAAGGCGGTTAAAAAAGTATTAAATGTTTAATAAATCATCATCATCATCATCATATCAGCCCTTTATCGCCCACTGCTGAGCATAGGTCTCTCTTCCAGTACGCCACTTGTCCCGGTCCTGAGCTAATCTCATCCAGAAGTGACCCGCAATCTTCCGGATGTCGTCCACCCAACGAGCCAACGGACGCCAGGGGCTTCTTTCATTCGAAAGCGGCCACCATTCCGTTAACATCATGTTAACATTTTAGTCCACCTGCCATCACTCTGCCTAGCAACATGTCCCGCCCAACTCCATTTTAGTTTGGTAATGGCGAAACCAACGTCTTGCACATTGGTGCGTCGACGGATCTCGACATTCCTTACTCGATGTTGAAGCTTGATACCGAGCATGGCGCGCTCCATGGCTCTCTGTGCTACGCGGATTTTATGTACAGCCTCCTTAGTGATCGTCCATGTCTCGGCACCGTATGTCATGGTGGGCAGGATACATTGGTTGAAGAGGCGAGTTTTCAGGCATTGTGGAATGTTAGCAGGTTTCAGGATGTCCGCTAATTTATTAAATGCCGCCCAACCCAGCTGGATTCTCCTGGAGATCTCCTTCTGCTGGTGTGTTTTGTCAAATGATAGAATATGTCCAAGATACAAGTATTGCTCGACCACCTCTAGCATTTCGTTCCCAACCTTAACGATTGGAATCGATTTACCGGGGATGTTCGTCATAACTTTAGTCTTGGACATATTCATCTTAAGACCTATCTTCAAAGCAGCATGGTATAGGTTTTCAACCATGCTTTGAAGATCTTCCAGGGTCTCGGCAAATCTCAGGTGCGACAAGAAGACACCATGGATATTTATACCAGTTTTGTCCAATGCAAGCGTTTTTATGACGTCTTCAAGTACCGCCAAGCTCGGGTGAAATTGTATCCCCTTGACGCACACCCCTTTGGATGGATATTGGGTTACTTAGTTTGTGAAGCCGAACTTGCATTGTTGCCGAGCTATATAGTTCCCGGAGCACATTCACATAGCGAGTATCAACTGAACAGCGATGGAGAGAGTCAAACACGGCCCAATGTTCGACACTGCCCAATGTTAATAAATGGCAACCGTTAAGTACTAAGTACCTTAAACTCTTCAAATACTGGGATCGGATCGAATACATACAACTCGTACAAGTGTTCATGTACAGTGTACGCAGCCGGTCAAGTATCGCCTACCGCTTCTACCGTCACCTGAGCAAATACTCTGTTTAAACCATAACACCTCCCAAGGCCGTACCTCAAGTATTTAACTTAGTATGTACATGGAATAAATTAAAATTCTTGTATTTGAGAATGTTTAAAAGTGTATTTTCTTATAGTTACCAGTGGCGGAGCGTCAAACATAACATAACTAGGCAGGCCGAACTAATTAAAGTTTTCTATGCCAACGGTAATACTAAACAATGTTACAATTTGCGTATCGTGTATCTATCTGTGTACTTCTACAAGCCAATTTCTTGCTGTCACCAAAGATAGATATAACTCTGTAATAGATGGATACAGTCTAAGGAAAAAACGTGCCTCGAAAATCAAGAAAATTTGATTCTCGTTCAGAGGGCGCTACTAGCTTTGGCCTACTGTCGTATAGATGGCGTTGACGGTTTCGTTTGTTATTTAACAATTTTAACGCATATCAGTGAAAGAACATGGGTCAAAATCATAAAAATAATTAATGCAAATAAAAAAAATCATTTATCCATATTTCAATACATTTTATCGTATTTTTATAAATCTTCATTTTTAGTTTTAAAGTGTGTCGACAGATGGCAGTGAATTTACTGGGGTTACAAAATTTACTATGACAGTACCGCTCTAGTATAAGTTACTCTATGCTGTCACTTTTAAGGAATAACCAGATGTTTATGAATTTCATGATCTATCAATTAAATATAATACCATTTGATGTTGACAAATCATAACGTTGAAAATAACATGAATAGTAAATATAAACGACGGGTCGCAGAGATAGCGGCAATCAGGCTGCAATGAATGTGTGTGACAGTCAACAACGATAAGAGAATAATAGAGCTACGTACCGTAGCTGTAAAATAAGTCTTTAAGAATAATGATTGCTCCAAAACATCGATTTGGCTTATAGCTACAATTTTGAAACAACGCCCGCCGCCAAAAAGCCGCCCCCATACAATCGAAGTACACCCTCATTTTAAACCCACATGCTCAAATTACATGAAACTTGACATGAACATTTACGTAACATATGTATTAAATTATACCTCTGTCTGGTACTAGTTTTCTTTACTGGAAATTGTTGCACGAAGAAAATACATAGAGCGAATAGTAGTTCTGTATGTAAAACTTCTACTCGCTCTAATTTCTTTGTAATACAATTTCTAGCAACGACAACTTGTACCAGACATAGGTATACGGTATTTGAATGTTCAGTGTCAAATTTCATGTTATTTCAAAATGTCGTTTTAAAATGAGAGCGTAACTTCGATTTAATGGCGGCAATTAAGGTTCGTGTGACTCGTAACTAGTGACTTACATACATGTCATTTTCAATTTACTAACTTTATAGTAGTACAACAAGTACACTGCCTATTCTCTAGAATTTGTACAGAAGACACAATTAATTTATTAAAACAATTTAAACTGTTCTGCCAATTCACATGAGACGAGCAAGGCGGATATCACGTTCTTGAATTTTAATTTGTTGTAAACAAAAGAAAAGTAATCAGTTCCCTGAAAAATTAAATAGCGCATTTGAGAAACAATTTTTATATTTTTAGCTTTTGTGCATAAATTGTTACAATTCACATGAGACAAGCAAGGCGGATATCATGTTCTTGGATTTAATTTGTTGTAAACAAAAGAAAAGTAAGTTCCCTGAAAAATTAAATAGCGCATTTGAGAAACAATTTTCATATTTTTAGCTTTTGTGTATAAATAGTTACAAATTTTTAAAGTGCGTTTTAGACCTATGTTCGTGTTAAAGGCCTGTGCACACCGGGTGCGTATATTACAACGCGCACGTGCATGAGAGACGGCACACCGCTTGTGTGACCTGTACGAGCGCGGCTCCAACATTTTAGCGCACGCGCACTTGCACGTCTACGCACACGCAGCCGGTGTGGCCACTGTGGCCTGGCCTTTAACATCGAAAACATTAAACTGAAATAAATGTCATATACGAAGGAAAAAAATGACCAAAGCCTCCAGTGTCCAGAGCTGGAATCGAACCAGCGTACCCCGTTTACCGGACAGGTGCCTGAACCGCTCGGCTATCCGGTCACGGTGGAATGGGTCGAAATTTCCAAGTATATGACAATTCCCGAAGGCTTGTGGCGCCCCCTGACATTTATTTCAGTTTATAGTTTAAATAGTAGTGTGTCTACTTAAAAAACCACAAATTAAAAATATTTTCATAGAAAATAATTTAATTTGTTCTTAGAGTATCGAAAACATTTATCAGATAGTTTTCGTGGGGGAGTGTAATTCGGCTATATTTCCAAAAGTTATAAAGATAGACGAAATGCAGTCATATTAAGAGATGCAGCTTACCGCGTAAGGTTCTAAATTTTCGAAAATCGGTCGGTAACTTTTTTGGAAAATTGAAAATGTTGGAAAAAAACGACAAAACTTCCTGTTTTTTCAGACAGAAAGTAGATTTATACTACTCTTTGAAGTAGATTATTCTGAATACAAAAGCCGATATCGAAAAAATAAAAAAAAAGCTTCCGAGGTAGACAGATAGTCTATTGTTTGGAAAAAGAAATTTTGGAATCACTGGTTAACACTTGCATTGAAATGTAATATTTCATGTCTCTAATATGATATTAGAAAATCTAGAACAAACCGTATAGAACCTTTTCAGCTAGTATTAAAATATAAAATGAGCTAATGCTATGTCTGACCAACTATCAACTTTCTTTTTTTTTTCAATTTTCTTGTGCGAATATGGATGATACCTACTCGTACTAATGTTTGGATAAGTAACAATCTGATACGTCTTACCCCTAAACTAAACCGTTTAACAATAATTTTGAGAACTTATTGTTTTAATACTCACATAAATATATCCATATGGCAAATACAATACTATCTAAATAAATGAGCTCTTTAATCAGCGAATACACAATGTCAAAGCAATTAATGTTAGAAGCTATCAATCCTGCCCAATCGCACCGTCATCTCTTCAGCCGTGGAAAAATTTCGTTACGATTCTTTGTGGATAAGTGAAAACCACTCGAAACTGACGCTTTCGTGATTGTAAATAGGCATGATAATGGTGTGGCGCGTGGAGTGGTGATATGAATCGTGGCAGACTGCGTGACGACGATAATAAATATGTGGAGTACGGTGCTGTACTCTTTTATATTTCTAACTGCTTTTATATTTCGCCTACCCAGTGCTATCGGCCAGCGGACATAGCAGTAGTAAATAGCAACCTTCGGACTTGCTAGTGGGAGTAAAGACCCAGTGATGTGTTAAAGGTTCCTCTTACGCAGTGAGGTTAATACAACATTGTGTACCGTCTTATTATACATACCTACCTATATCAATGCGAAAGCATAACCGATATACCATATACCGATATAACTTTTGTGTGGAGGAAGCTTGACTGCCGTGAATAAGTTCCATTATTTTCGACATAAAAATCGACGGATACCCTTAAATCATAATTTTAAGTGAATGTGGACTTATAATTATCTTATTCAGACTATTATCCAATTTTATAAAGAATGTTTATGTATATACGCCATACGATTAAATAAATAAATAATTTTAAGTTTTGAGATTTGTGTTGGTAACGTAGAGGCACCAATGACCGACAAGAACCAATAACCGACACTTTTTGACCTGACCTAGCTAGACAGTTGAAATTTTCACAGATGGTGTATTTCTGTTGCCGCTATAACATCAAATACTAAAAACAGAATAAAATGAATATTTAAGGGGGGCTCCCATACAACAAACGTGTTTTTTTTGCCGTTTTTTTGCGTAATGGTACGGAACCCTTCGTGCGCGAGTCCGACTCGTACTTGGCCGGTTTTTTTGTTAATAATCCCAATGTAACTCGAATTTGATGTTTTTCATGGGTTATTATAAGAACTATAGGATTGTTGGTGTCGATTACTGGTTTTCACAAACGTGACTGTTCCAACTATCGACACGTGCTGATATACTTTTTAAACGTATTTCATTTGACAAGCGAATATGATTCCTTTTGATTTGCCTGTTCGGTAGATATTTGAAATAGATTAATTAAAAAAGTAGAGCTACCAGAGGGCCTACCGCGAACATCGCAAAGTCTGTGCGGAAAGATAGAGTCAGAGAATGATTTGGTTCCTTTTTAATCCACGACTGTTCACTTTTACGCACAGACCCTATGTCTTATTATGTGTGTGTATTTGTATAACTAATACATGGGTACTGTAGACAATAAGTAAATGAATACTTATTGAATAGTTATAGTTTCTGTATGCAGAGAGGTTTTCCGGAAAGGGGCTATAATTTACTCAAAACATTGCAAGAAAAGAAGAAAACAAAAAGCAAGGTCATAAGCAATAAAGAAGGTAAACTGCTATACGATACAGAGGATGTAGCCGACAGGTGGGTTGAATACATAGAGGAACTATACGAAGGAACAAATCTTAACGGCGACATATTACTCTCCTGTCGGCGGCGGCGGCTGGAAGAGATCCCTTAGGGATAAGCTCGCCTTTGTACCTAAATTTATATGAATTTCATGTTAACAATTTTTGTTTTGTACAATAAAGTGATTTACTACTACTACTACTACATATTGGAGGAAGAAGAAAAAGTCCCGGATGACCTCAAAGGCCCGAACATACTCTGGAGAGAATTCGAGAATGCACTGGAAGCATTAGCAGATAAGAAAGCGACAGGTAAGGACAATGTGCCAGCGGAGCTCCTAAAATGTTGCGGCCCGGAAGCTAAAAAATACCTGTACAAGCTAATATCAACCGTTTACGACACAGGGCATGTGCCAGAAGAGTTCTCAACTAGTAAAACAATTACCATTCCTAAAAAAGGTAACGCAGTGGAATGTGGATCTACCGAACGATTAGTCTGCTGTCACATGCTTCAAAAATTCTCTTAAAAATTATACGGAACAGATTCTACAAAAAAGTAGAAGAAAATCTTAGCGACGATCAGTTTGGGTTCCGGAAGAACATAGGAACACGTAAAGCTATTTTGGCTTTACGCAATATTATTGAAAGACGCCTTGACCTTAACAAAAGCACATACATCTGCTTCGTAGATCTAGAGAAGGCATTCGACAATGTCGAATGGAACCAACTCTTTGACCCCCTGAAACGCAAACACATAGATTGGAAGGACAGGAGAGTAATTGTAGAACTGTACAAGAACCAACAGACAGAAGTGACAATAGAGGATGTAACTAAAACTGAAAATATAAAGAAGGGAGTAAGGCAAGGATGTAGTCTATCACTATTGCTGTTCAACCTATATATAGAGGAAGCTATGCAAGACATCAAAGATTGCACTACAGAAATAAGTTTCAATGGAACAGCTATGCACTGGATCAGATTCGCCGATGACATTGCTCTCATGGCAGACACAGAAGAGACGCTCCAAGTAAATATACAAAAAATGGACGACATTTTCCGAAAATACAACCTTAGAATAAACGTCAAGAAAACAAAGGTTCTGGTGACAAACAAAACCAAATCTCCCCGAATAAACATCGCTCTCAACTCGGAAAGAACAACAAGTAAACACATTCACTTACTTAGGAGGCATCATCGAGGAAAAAGGCAGAAGCGAGAAAGAAATAAGAACTAGGATAGCAATGGCAAGAAAAGCTTTTACGTCAAATAGACATATTTACAACAGCAAAATCCACATAACATAAGGAAAGACTTAATTAAAACCTACTTTTGGAGCACCACCCTCTACGGATGTGAAAATTGGAACATCACAACACAAGACCGCCGTCGTCAGGAAGCATTCGAAATGTGGTGTTGGCGCAGGTTGCTCAAAATCAGCTGGACAGAAAAGCGCACGAACCATGAAGTTCTAGAGAAGGCAAAAGATAAAAGACAAATAATGCACGCCATTGAAAAACGTAGAGCTAAATGTATAGGTCACATACTTCGACACGAAGGGCTACACAGAATTATACTAGAGGGCAGAATTGAGGAAGGAAGAGGAAGACCCAGAATATCATACATGACACGGATAAAAGAATGGTGCTGTAGCCATTCATATCAGGAAGTGAAAACGCAAGCCCAGAATAGGCTGGAATGGAAAATGCAGCGACAGAGGCCCGGGCCCTCTTAATATTGATAGATAGAGTGAATAGTTAATTTTATTTAATTACCGACTAAGGTATCATGGTATCATTGTGGTGATCTGGCAGATGCACATTACGGATAATTAATAGTCGATAACTGGTAATGTCGATAACTGGGTGTTGGTTACTGGAGATTCAGTGTCGATGATTCGACCCTTTTCCCTTTTTTTGGGTTTTCTTCTAGCCTGTGTATAGTTAATAAAAATAATACACCCTAGATAAGTCTCAAGAACATATCTTATCATACTCAATCGTTACTTTTGGCTTAATGATGACTAAATAACTTAATTTTATAGAGAACCTAACTATCTCCTAAAAGTGTCGATCATTGGTGCCACTACGCTAAGTGCTGTCAAAAACCATCACGTACATTGTCAGATTGGAACTGTTGGGGTCGGTCACCTTAACATAGATTTGTTTTGTAACAGTTACGCATGTCGGAACTCATGGACAGGTATCTCGGCCTGTCTTTTATCGACGTTCATTCAACTTATTTCGGAGCTTATCGGTCTAATAATAACATGGCGATGGATGATTAGATAAAAAATGGGTTGGACTGTAGCACATATCTACAGTTAGTGAAAACAACACTTGGTTTGAAATAAGTAATACAAGGCACACGCTCGATAATACCTGCCTTATTAATTTTAGTATCAGATGAAAGCAAAATTTTCTTTAAATTACATACTAGGTAAGTAACAATTTTCGGATACAAAAAATCATAGTTTTTGATATGATTTATGAAAGTATTTCATAAAAGTAGGCAAATAAAAGCGATGGATGGATTGGATTGGAGAGGATTTACCTCGCTTTTCTGGTGTATTAACTCGTCTCGTAAACGACAAATTATAATTAGCCATTCCCATTATGTCCCATTCCCATGTTGAATAAAAATGTTCTATTCTATTCTATTCATTACGAGATCGTCACTTAGAAATAAAAGCAAAATCGGAAGATCAGCAAATGAACTGGGAAATTAACTGTGATCAGGCACGCCAGCCTTACATTTGGTTTAATATGATCTCCAGATCATGTTATTAACGAAAAAAAGACCGTTAACTCAAGAGCGTTTTTCGTTGCCTTAGAAATAGCACAATATTTTGTACCAAGGACTTTTTAAAGATACTACCACAGCTAATTTCATGTGGTTAATATATAGCCTGTCTGATTTCTAAGATCAAGCTCGTCATAAGTAGATTTACTATGGCGCACTTGATCTAGAAAAACGGTTAGGTATCTAATTTTTATCTATCTCTTCTATGGGTTGTTGTGGTGACGTGATTTTAAAACTTGTATGCGATATTGTTAGCTATATACCTACACCTATTCGTTTTGATAACGTTATTTACAGTGTCACGTGCATATTTTTATTTAGTATCGGTTGTTTTAAATAAATAATGGAACAACTGTTATCAGGGTTGTCAGTACGTAACGAATCGATAAAATTCTGGTAAGAAATTTGAGACTTATTCACTGAGTCAAATATGTAAGGAGAGGTTTAAGAAATCAGAACATAATTTACCTACCTACTTTTAAAATATTTTGATAAATCGAAAAGACAGCATACTAACGGAAAAGTTCAGTAAAGTCTGTATGATGACAATATGTTGAATTTTATAACATAATTAACTATATAGAGATAGAAGATATACTCCGTATAATTAAAAACACAAATAGTAGAGGCAAATACTCGTAAATATCAAAAATTAAAGATATAACCGAAAGAAAACTAAAATTAAAACTAAACTATATAAACTAAAAGTAATGAATAATGAGGATGAAAAGAACTGCCTAATAGGGTTTGGTTGGTACGTAGGCAACACTGAAAGTTCTTAGATAATGCCACAGAAACCAAATAATATAACGAAAAGAGACTAATATAATTTATGAAAATATATTATAGCTTTATAATTTATTTGAGGTCCTTGTCATTGTATTTCAAATTTATTTGCTGGCAGGGTTATTCCAATTTTGACCTGAGAAACGTTTCGTGTATTTTTTATACGATTTTCGTTGCAAGCTAATCCAACAAATGAGTTAAGTACAAATGTTGCAATATGCTTCAGTTATTTATACCTATTTTTACAATGAAGCCTAGTTATTGTACGGCTGTTTACACTTAGAATATCATATTTAATCGCTAGAAACATGGCATTAAACAGCTACGTCAAAAGTTTACATTACACTTGTGCGGTTAATAAAAAGACTAACAAAAAAGTTGCATATCCTCTGATTTTGACTAGTAGGTATTACTATGACAGACACCAGTAAAAAAATCTCGTATGAATATTTATGCGTTACTCATACTCATTTATTGATAATATTCTTAAAATATTACATGTCAATATTACATGTGTGATTAAAAAACTTTAATCTCGAAAAAAAAGGAGGCGACCTAATTAATTATGTAGGTACTGTAGTTTTCTCTATTCTAAAAACTTTCAGTTTGCCCCTCATACTTTACGGGTTTCAATAAATGTAAATTACAAGATCTACTGGGATGGCACTTTTGCCACAAACTGCTGGTGCTTGAATAGGTATGAACTATCTAACTAAAATATATGGTGGGAGACGGGTCAAGACCGGGATACGTGGAAAGGAGGCCTTTGCCCAGCAGTGGGACACTCTAGGAACATATAAATAAATAACTAAATTATCTAAATGCACCTGAGGAGTGCAAGATTAATGGCGTTATTCATAAACGTTAACCTTTTAGTAGATGAATCTTACTATGTCCATATCAGTCATTTTGACATTTCTGTTTATTAGAAAGAGAGAAACTTTTACGGATGTTTGTAAGAGGTTGCCAAGTTTTGTGAATAAGGGGGTAAGTCTTTATAATATACTGAACCAGCATAAGATCAGTCTTGACTTACTTACCTGAGTAAGTAGGTACGTCTGCGAAACGTGGAATTGACTGGAGAGGTAGAAGTAGAACAGAACAAAATCTAACCGTGATTTAACGAAAAAGGCTGAGAAAAATCTACAGGCGGCAAGTACCTACCTGTTTAAATTTTTAAACTGCTGTACTCTCACGTACTTACGTTTTTACATACTCAGTAGGTAGGTTAGGTAAGTACCTATTGTGTTTAGGTATCAACAAGTCTTTTATTTTATCTCTTTCCGTTGATCGTCGACATTGGTCCCTTACGGCCTCAATGAGAAAAATCAAACTAGGTAGTAGAAATAGACGAATGCAGTAATTCTCGATTAAATGAAATCCTAATCCTATAAGCGAAAGAGTGCTAGAAATGTTTATGTACTTACTACTACTAGGTATT
Organism: Cydia strobilella; assembly: GCF_947568885.1. Classification (NCBI taxonomy): domain Eukaryota; kingdom Metazoa; phylum Arthropoda; class Insecta; order Lepidoptera; family Tortricidae; genus Cydia; species Cydia strobilella. The sequence goes on along the minus strand of NC_086041.1, from coordinate 15,171,047 downwards.
CAATTCCATTTAGAAGAAGTAGACTTTTAGCTAATAAAATTAAGTAGGCATCTGTCTATAGATCTGTTTAACAAAACAAATGAATGCCAGATTTAATAGTACATTTCGATGCTAGTGCGGAAAGTATGCATATATCCGCACGTGTATCGAACGACGTTTTTTAATACAGTTGCGAAAAAATAAGAAAAGCAACAAGTAAGTAAGGAATGGAATTCAAAACTTTTTATATTATTAATTCATAGCCACCAAATGGATGCCAGAAGAGGGGCGCGGACCCGGCAGGCCCAGACGGAGATGGCGGGACGACCTAGACACCTTTCTCAACAACTGGCCGGAGGAGGCACTATATCGGGAGTCGTGAAAGACAAGGGGGGGAGGCCTTTGCCCAGCAGTGGGACACCATAATAGGCTAGTAAAAAAAAAAACTGACATCATTGACATTATAAAGAGGTGTTTTTCTAGCTTTTGTTATTATTATTGAACCCACTACAATGAAAGTTTTTTTTTCAAATGCATGTTCTATAAGACATAAACAATTGTAAATATTAAAACATTGTACTATTATTACCTAAATATCGTTATTTACGATTATTTGTGTATCGTATATTTATAAAAACAATATCGAATGTTGCCTTTGGAAACTTAAAACATTCTTGCAGTAAGAAAATACGCCTCTTCTTTGACAGGCGTTCCGTTCCATTCAGACAACTTATTAAGAACGGTTTTTCAACATTAAAAAATAAACGTGTTATAATACTTATAATGATGAAGAGGTAAGTAATAAAATATGAAATATGCATATTTTTCGTATTCTTACATTAACCAGTAGTTTTTATGTTGATTACGACGTTTAAAGGAAACTAATATAAACACTCATCAATAAGTAGTCATGAATTGGAACAAGTATAAATTTAAAAAAATTGGAAAAGTAAAAAGCACTAGTTCGCGAAAACTAACTTTCCGCACGCTAAACAGCCACGAAAAGTAGCACTTTTTGAGCAACTGTATTAAAAAAGTACTTAAAGGTGAATGCATTGGCATACCTATATATATATCGCTTCTCTATTCCGAGTAGGTACAACACTGGCTTTCAGTCATTAAATTTAATCAAGATCCTCAAATCTAGGTAGGTACCTAATATCGTATTATTTTCAAAGTGCGGATTTAAAGGAATTATTTATTAACTAGACCCTGGCATGGCCTAGGTTAGTTCTGATCTCACTTCCGCGAGTTGTGTTCCCGCATCTCTGCCACGTCACGACACACCTCCGATGTCAATCTCAAGGTCGCACCCCAAGGTCACCATACCGTCCATACCGATAAGAAAGTTGATACGATTGAGAAAAAATATTTAAGTAACAATTCTTATAAGATTCTAATAGGATTGAGGAATTCTTCGAGTTTGACTTAGATTTGAACTTTAAAAACTTAGGTAGGCACAGATCAGACCGGTAGCCGGCCGGCGAAACTCACCGGTGTCACCGCGGTCGGCCTCGTCGTCCGATTCGGTGCCGGAGTCCCGCTCCTCGACCTGTAACAACAACACGACGGCTCAACAACACGATCAATCCGAACGCCGCCTTCGAAGCCCATAAACCGCACTTCCTGCCCGCTTTCTAACGTTATACAGCATTTAGAACCGCTAAAGGATAATCAGACAACGTCTACACGACAATTTTAGGAGAATTGTGTGCGAGCAAAGCGGGCCGGGAGCCGGTGAACGTTCCGCTTCTTTGTTCTCGGTCGGGCGGCCATTTTCTGGTGGCGGCGTGACCTTCACACGAGCCGGCAGAGCCATCGCGGCGACACCCACCTTCTCGGAAACGTTCTCCTCATTCAACGAATGCGTTCGCAACTTGTGGGTCAGAAATTTGAGCATTATTGAGCCTCGGGCCTTGTCCCGCACTCGCTAGTCGTTCGCCGGCTCGCCGCGTCGCTGCCTCTGCAGAGCACTTCACGACTTCACGTCGTCTTTGTAGCCAATGAAATACCGTCACGCCTATGGGAAACGTTCTATAAACATTTTAAACATCAACGACATATCCGCTTTGCTCGGGCACGCGTGCAACCCGACCGCCTGGCTCGAACGCCGAACTACTACTGGAGTAGGTAGAGTAGCTTCGCGTACGACGCAGTCAGCTGAAGTGGGCACGACTCATTAATGCCGAAAGGTCCTAAAGACTATCGCGCTAAATACTTCGCTTCCGACGCGAATGCGTTATCGAGCGGTCGGTTTATTACATGCGGATGCCGCCGGCGCTTTTCCTCTTTCCACATTCGACTAGGATATCTCGTAAAAGAACTATAAGAGGCACTCGAAATGGACTCGCCCGGCGACCCATTGATGACAAAGAACCGGAACACGCGAAGATCCGACGCGATTGGACAAAACATATTACAGAAGAGGATCGAAATTTAATGCAACATGCTGCGTCTCACTCGAGCCAGAACGCATCTCGCTCGCAATACGGGCATGTGAGGGAGAAGGAGTACCGGTCGGTTATATAACCGCGTCTGATAATAAATCGCTGATAAAAAGTTGCGCATGTTTAACTGATATGGATATGCCAAACACCTAGGTACTTTTGTATTGTGCCCTTTTGCCAACAAATCAAACGTGCTAAAAATAAAGGTTGGCCTTTATGTTATGATCATTATTAATTATGTTTAAGTTTGCATATTTATTAAGTCCACAATACATGTCATACAAAATAAAACATTAATTATGTAGGTACCTATCCTATCAGACAAAGAATTGAAAGAATCAACTGTGCCTAGCCAAGATGCCAATCGTTCGCTCCGTATATACACGTTAAAGAGAATAGAGTGTATAGAGGGTTATTGTCATAGTACTTTTTTTTTACATGTTCATGTCATCAACTGACGCTTTCCACCGCGATACAAACGGAAGACTATTTTTTTTAATTCCACCTAAACTATCATCTGACAAAGTATCAGCCGAGAGGCGATGAGATGACTGACGATATTATGCTCCTGGCCCGCGGCCTAATATCCATGATTTAAACTTTCACGATTTTTACTCATTATTGGAACGTACGTAGTTCCTTATCGTCCGATAAGGTTTGCGGATGGGGGCTAGGCGAAAAAAAATGGAAAAAAGTGTAAGTTTTTACCGTCACAGACCATATTACTGCGATAGACGCACATGTTTGATATTGGCGTCACATACCATATTACTATGAATACTATGATAGATGCAAATGTTTGATATTGGCGTATTTGGCGTCACATACCATACTAGTGCCAGTGCGATAGATGGAAATGTTAAATATTGGTGTCACAAGCCATACTAGAGAACAGAACAAAACAAAACATGAGCACGAGCATCAGCATGAGCATGAACACGTCACCAGCCTTTCTTAATTTTGTTCCACGACCCTCACCACTTTTTTTATTACTACTACTTAATCGCGTAAAAATAAGTTGAGACTTCTCCGAGACTACGGGTAAATTTAAAACTTAATTTTATGCGATCAAGTTCCGTTTTAGGAAATAATAAGTCGTATCCATACTTGTCTTTCGCTGCGCCGCGCATGTCAACTCGCTACGTCCGCCATATTTGCGCGCCAACTTTGAATGATATTGCTATAAAAAAAATCAGGTGATTCTACTACTAACCTCATCCTTAGGGTAAATTAAAATTACAGAATATTATCAAATATACAGGCAGAAAGCATTGGTCATTATTAGTATTCAACCTGTCTTGTTTTGTATTTTTCTTTGTGCCGGTAGCATCGCATCGGAGCTACATTGGTTAGTTTTTTTACTAATTAAACTAAAAACTAACACAAATAAATGCAGATACTTTGGAATTCAAACTGTAGTGATATACAGGATGGCTAAAAAATAAGTGCATTCCCGTTGCCAGGGAGGTTTTAGGATTATACTAAACAACTTTTACTATTTGACCAACCCCGAAATCGCCAAAAAATTTTGGCTATTTAGGTAATTTTTTTTCGCGATTTCGTGGTTAGTCCCAAAGTAAAAATGTATTCAGTATAATCCCAAAACCTCCCTGGCAACGGGGATGTAGTTATTTTTTGCCAACCTGTATAATATCTCTTTGAAAAAGTAATCGAGGGTTGCAGATAATTTTGGCCCGTTGTTTCATTCGCTGATTTTGATGCTGACTGTACCTGTATAAATTTTACGAAAACAAATTTAAATGCAATTTCAAACGTGTATTTATATGAAGAAGAAAAAAACATTAACTGAGACGCTTATTTTAATATTAGAACTAGAACTAGTACTAAACAATCCTTTTTGCAATAATAGTAAATGAAGGCACAACGTGAGATATATTTTATATCATATTATCTAATCAAAGTTGACTACTGTATGTTCTGTTTCAACGGCCACATCAAAAGTTACAGCACAACCTTGCTCAAAATTAGTGTATAGGGTGTGAGGGCCCGAGGGCCATTCCTTATATGTACTTAATTTTGCTACTTGCTTGCATTTTATTATTACTGTCATACCTACCACCAATCACAGTAATTTTCGTCACACCCGTGATGGCCAAATGCATCAGAACACACCTTTGTTATTACCATAAAAATAAGAATGTGTTCCAATGTATTTGGCCACTTTGGCCATATTTGTACTTACTAATAAGATCGGAACGCTTATCTGATAGCTCTGTATATGAAAAGCGTTTTTTTGTATTCATTGTCATTCATTAGTTAAATAAAATTGAGCAAGCAAGGATCTAGTAAAAACAAAACTACATTTACAAAAATTGAAAGTGTGCCAAGATACTAATGTAACTATGCACTAATAACAATTGTTAAACACATACTCTTTTAAATGGCTTCTTCATTCTTCTAGATCAAATATTTTTTGTTGTAATTCTGTCCTGTTGACCAGGGGACAATAGCGGCACAGTTTGTTAGATGAAATGTCGTATCACGTTCTAATACATATACTCAGTAGATGGCCCATTAGAGAAACCATGTCTGGTACATTTGAATACTATAAAATCAAGGTTTTAAAAGTTGTCCAGGGAGCGTAACCGTGGCAACGAGTAACGAGAAAAAGTTTATTCACCTAGGTATAAAATACAATTGAAAGTTAACTGGGATGTAAAATCACAAAATTACAATCTTGAATAAGGTAAATTTATTGTACGGTCGAGTTCACAAACATCTTTACAAGACAACGTTCCAAAAATATATTCACTATTCACACTTATTTGGTATCTTAGGGACCCTATTAGGTCTTAGAGCCCGTATAATCTAAGCGAACTTTGCACCGACTTGAACAGAACAAAGTGAGGGACTGTCATTATACTCATTATAAATATCATATTTTCAGATTTTTAACATTCCCACACTTTGTCATTGCAAATGGCATGCAGAGTTAGCTTGGTCCGACTGTAGTAGGGTGTAAATATATTTTTGGAACATTGGTTTGTAAAGATGTTTGTGAACTCGACTGTAACTGATTGAAATTTTTTAGTCGGCCTGTAACAGGTTGACAGAATCACTAACTTACCTCTTAGTACAAACAACGCGTATATATCTATATGAAATATAAACAAATTACAAAAATATGTAATTCACAAACAGCATAAGGTACAGTTTCAGTCATTTACAAATGCGTCTACCATTTATACAGTAGGTACTAAGTTGTAACATGCGTGACTTAGTAAACTAAACATCATTTTATCAAATTATACATCAAACTAAGAAAAAAACAACATTACATATTTTATTGTTTCAAGTTTGTATAATCTCAGGTAAATCGGTGGACAAAACATGAATTTCACATTTGCGACATAATAGAGACTGGTTAAATAAATAATTATAACATTATAAGGAAAGAACGCGAACAATAATTCTTTATTAGTTAGTATGTACAAATCTAAATTTAATTAAACGAACTTATGTTAGTCATACATATTTTTAACTGAACACAGACACTTCTCACATTAAATATACCTAAATAATAAAGATTTTTTACTTAAAAAAGTCTCAATTGTACACTACAAAAATAGTCACTGGGAGAGATCTCAAATTCGGAATTGATTAAGATTCATTTTAATAACAATAATTGTTTTCGTTACGCAGAGGGTTAATGTAACGTTATACACGTTACATTTATAAAAGCCAAAACGAAAACCCTTTTAATTTTACTGTATGTATTTCAACAAAATCTAGTAGGTGTGTACCTAATGAAATGTCTATAAGGGTGGATCAACTTTTATTGTTGTTATTCTGACCCGTCAGCCAGGCAACAACAATAAATAAATATTAAAATAAATATTATAGGACATTATTACACAAATTTATTACGCAGCTCATAAATAGCTGGCTTCACAAATTGACTAAGTCCCACAGTAAGTTCAATAAGGCTTGTGGCAATAGTAGCATAATCTGTTTTCCATTTGTTTAGTGTGTACTTTCTTTTAATATGCTAAGTAGATGACCCATTATGGAAAGGGCTTGTAACTTGGTTATTATAAATACCATATAACCAGGGAAGTGTTTCAAGAGTGAGCCAGGCGACCGACAACAAAAAGTTTATTCACCCATAAAGTATAAATATATTTCAAAATACATGTCTTTATCTAATTACATACCACACATTACATTATCTTGTTATTTGTACCATGTAATTTTTAATATGTATTTTTGTACAATAAAGAGTTTTCTTCTACTACTACATACTAATTTAATATAAGAAGAAAGGTACTTCGCACCCACTACTTCACGTCTATGCCACGATCGAAAAAAATATAGAAATGAAATTTTTTGTAGAGCGTTTATTACGCATATTTAACGAAAATACAAAAACATTTCACACTTTCATAATGGTATTGTGTCAAAAGGTGCTCACTGCACAGGTGTTTTGATGACTTGATGAGTAAGTAAGTACATGTATTGAACAGACATAACTTATAATTGCTTTATATACAATAGCCTCCGCCCGCGACCTTGTCCGCATCGTTAAAAACTTTTATACTACACACATATCATAAACCCTCTATGATACCTTCAAAATCCGTAAATAATGGCTCCTGGCTGGCTGGTATAAGCTTCTTTATCCACCCCGGGGATGAATAGCCAAAAATTAGTGGAACTCCATTTGAAGATTTCTACTTTCAGCGGTTTAGTTTAGGTGGTCTCTGTTAGTATATTAGTAACGGAGCTGGTTATATATGTCTAAGACTTTTTATTTATATTTATATTAGGCACCAAACTTGGCCTAGTAGCTTAAATGATATCATAGAGTAACTTATACTAGAGCGGTACTGTCATAGTAAATTTTGTAACCCCAGTAAATTCACTGCCATCTGTCGACACACTTTAAAACTAAAAATGAAGATTTATAAAAATACGATAGAATGTATTTAAATATAGATAAATGAATTTTTTTATTTGCATTAATTATTTTTATGATTTTGACCCATGTTCTTTGACTGATATGCGTTAAAATTGTTAAATAACAAACGAAACCGTCAACGCCATCTATACGACTGTAGGCCAAAACTAGTAGCGCCCTCTGAACGAGAATCAAATTTTCTTGATTTTCGAGGCACGTTTTTTCCTTAGACTGTATCCATCTATTACGGAGTTATATCTATCTTTGATGATATAGATATCAAGATAAAGTCGAGACCCCCCCCCCCCCCCCCTCTACATATTTACATCACAAATCTCGGTGGCTTGGTGAAATCTTTTGCTCACGCTACGCCGTATTTTAGGACCTGCACCTTCGACTAAATCATGTGTAGTGGCTACCCCCCCTTTTAGGGGTTGAATTATGATAGCATATAACCTGGCCGGAGATTTTCTCGACAGATTAGTAAAGTTTGCATCAAAATCCGTTCAGCCGTTTTCACGTGATGCGCGGTTAAATAAACAGATAAACAGACAAACAGACAAAAATTCTAATAACTGTTGGAACGTGTTCTGTTATCGATTCTAAGTATCCCCAGCCACTTTTTTTCGAATATCTTCCATGTACAGACTTTCGACCTTCTTCCGCTTTATATTATAATATGTAATAGATTTATTTAGGAAATGCTAATTTAAAAACATCACCTAACAAGAACAAAAAAGAAAAAAAAAATACAAAAAGAAATTCCCTCGCTGAGATTCGAACCCAGGACCATTAGCTTCCTGAACTGAATTACTGCCATACTGCCAATACCCGCTAGGCTAAACGGGTTATCAATTTTAGTTAATGCTATACAGCCAGAGCGCTAGTCGTATAAAATAACTTTTGAAAGGGACATTTTGTTTTAATGGAGTTATCGTTCAGATTGGTAGGTACCTATAGAGGTCCGTTGGTAGGTACTTAAAGAGGTCCTCCGGGCTACCTTGGAAACGTCTATTTTGGCATCGTTCAACAATGTGCTGGGTAGTTTGGTCTTCAAGGCCGCAGTCACACAACGGGCTCTCTTTCCATCCCCATTTGTGTCACATGCACCTGCCATGACCTGTGCGGATTCTGTTGAGGCGGCCCCAGTATTTCCTCTGCAGCCAGAAGCCTTTCGGCTTCTGAGTAGGGTATTGGGTACTTTTGTGGTGACCAGTCGTCGTTGTGCCTTTATATAAAGATTCAAGTTCCGCCTCAAAAAATGTTTGACCTCCATACAAACTTTCAACCCCTTTTTTACCACCTTAAGGGATGAATTTTCAAAAGCGCTGAAAGTGGTTTTCTTGATTTTTAATATAAGTAATACCTTTTTGCAAAATTTCAAGTTCCTAGCTTAAAATAAAATTAGCACCCCAAGACATACTTTCATCCCCTTTTCAACCCCCTGAGGGGTTAAATTTCCAAAAACGTTGACGTTACTTTTTTTGTAATCGTCTATTATGCCTTCCTAAGAAGTTTCAAAGCATTTGTATTGTATTCAAACTTTCAACCCCGTTAGGGGACGAATTTTTGAAAACGCTGTAATCACTTTTCCTGTATTATAATAATATGCCCATATACAAAGTTTCAAGTAAAACGCACTCCAAAAAAACTGACCTTCATACAAACTTTCAACTTCTTTTTCACCACCTTAGGGGATGAATTTTCAAAAACGCTGAAAATTCATCCCTATCCCCATGGCTTTCAAAAATTTGTGTTCTTGTATTTTAATAATATATCTTTTTACGAAGTTTCAAATTGCTAGCTTAAAATAAATCTTGAACCCCATACAAACTTAAATCCCCTTTTTAACCCCCTTAGGGGTGAAATTTCTCTAATTTTTATAGCCTATAACCTGGTCGTGGATTTATTCGATAGATTAGTAAAGTTTGCATCAAAATTCGTTTAGCCGTTTTCATTTGATGCGCGGTCAAATAAACAGACAAACAGATAAACAGACAAACAGACAAAAATTCTAAAAACTGTTGGAACGTGTTCTGTTATCGATTCTAAGTATCCCCAGCAAATTTTTTTTCGAATATCTTCCATGTACAAACTTTCGACCCTCTTCCTATTGGGACCGTGCACGATGTCAGCGCCACACAGCGGTTGCAACTATAGGCTTGTATTTTGTCAAAACTATTAAGCGAGAGTAAGTAAATCGTAATAATTTCAGTGAAAACTACTGAACGGATTTTTATGCGGTTTTCACCTATGAATAGAGTGATTCTTGAGGAAGCTTAAGGCGTATAATTTGTTAAGGTTTTGTGTAAATTGGTTGAAATATGACGATATTTGGTAATGAAGTCAGAAAAAAATCACGCTGGCTAAGAGCTTTAATCGAAAACGCTGCCCAACCCGTTTGAGATATAACAAAACAATGTATGGTGAAAAGATTTCTCTTTCATTGGTCTACAAAAAAGTCCGCGATGGTGTATGTCTATCTTTTAAGGATAACTTACTATACCCATTCTTATCTTCTACAAAAAGATTTCATAGTATGTGGTATTTGCAAAGCTATTTACACGGATACAGTGTTAATAATTATCAAATTAAATACATTAGTTATATTAAGCATTTCATACAAATTACAATGGTCCCTTACACCATACAATTTAAATGAATATCTCAGGAGTAATCGTAGATTAAAGTTCCATTTCGACCCATATAACTAGTATGAAAATGTTACTAATCCATAGTTGTCAATTTTTACCACCTTATGCGCTGCGATCGTTTTCCTTACCCCTACCATGTACTTCGCACGGTGCCAATATGTATAAATATTCCGCTTTATTATATGTATAAATTGCCTATTATATGGCATTGAAAATGAATCATTCAGGAATATAGACTATTAATTATAGCTGGTCAAGGAAATCGTATCAGTAGAAAAAAGACGGCAAATTTAAAACATGTAGGCGCGAAGGGATATAGTCCCTTAGAAAATTTGAATTTCGCGCCTTTATCTACTGACAAGATTTGCTTGACCGACTATACAGAATATATATATATATTATGAAGCATGGCTACACTTAACGATTACACCCTGTATATATATACACAACACCAGCTTCTAGAACCATGCCGGTTTGTAAGATTAGATGGTCGAGTGAAAACAGCAACCCCATGTAGCAAGAAGATAATAATTATCCTATCCAATTATTGGACTAGTATAATTGACAAGTTTTCAGTTTTACAATAAAGTAGACTCGGTTTCTGGCCACCAATTTCGTATACTGACGTCATTTTTAATATCTATAATTTCTATAAATTGTGTTTCTATTCCATCGGATCTTAAATTAATCATCATTCGCTTGCCCTTGTCCCATTCACTTGGGGTCGGCGCATTATGTCTATAGACCGCAAGCCAGGCGCAAATTTCGTCAGTCATCGCCCGCTAATAAAACAAATCGTCAGCCTGTTGTATCGCGGTGAAAAGACCGTGTTACGCGTTTCGGTGGCTGCCATTCCTCAACCCACCAACGGAGCGGCAGCTGACGTTCACAGGGGTTCATCATACATAGCCGTTAACCACTATACGAGTTTTCGCCCGGGAGGCGATCGGTCATGGAAATCTGTTCCTGGCCCGCGGTCTACAACATTATCCTTCAAGTGTTCCGTGAAGTGTCTGTGCGTACCTATATGAACATGAGTTCGTCCCGCAAGTAGTTCTCATTGGCCCTGACGTAGTCGAGCAGGTCCCTTACAGCGGCGGCGAGGGCTTGCAGCCGCGCGGGCGGGGCCGCGGGCGCGCGCAGGCGCAGGTCGGCCAGCAGGCGCAAGGCGTGCGAGGGCAGCGAGTAGCGCCGGTAGGGCGCCACCTGCGGCAGCACCGAGTCACCCAGCTCCGAGACACTGGAATATTAATATGGTTGGTGACGACGAGTATTCGATAGGGATGTCGACTGTAGTTCATCCAATTATTTTATCTACGCATATATCGTTAGTGCTCTAAAATGCGTTCAAAAACCGTAGGAAATGACCATAACCAATTTTACCATGAGAACTTTCTTATCTGTGGTGGTAGGTAAAATCTGTAGTTTAATGTTATTACATTATAGATTTTTGTAAGGTTATGAGCAGGGACCGGACAACCCTTTCCGCGATAAAACCCTTTCCCTTTTGAACTGCAAGCCCATTCATACCCCTACCTTTGACTAACCCTTACAGAAAAGCTAACCAAAAATAAGGCTAGCCCTTAATAAGGGTTACCTTATCTTTAAGCGCTTTTTATAAAAGTTTCCCTTTGCGTGAAAGAGACAGGATTAGTATATAGGAAAGAAAACACGTGCCTAGTCAAAGAACGACGCCGTCGCCGCCGACGATCGCTCGGATTCGAAGTAATGTGTGCTTTATGAACAAGGTAGACGACTTAAATTAGCACGCTTATATGCTAAAAGGGAAGCCCTTTATAAGGCTAACCCTTATAAGCAATATGCAAGGTGTTGGTGAGCGGATGATAAGGGTTTTGTAAGGGTATTTGGGCTACCGATTACTCAAATGTGTTAGCTTTATATAAGGGTTTTTAAAAGCAAAATGAAAGGGTTTCGTCTGGCAAAGGGTATGGTGAGTTAAGCCTTATGCAATACCCTTATAAAACCCGGATAAGGAATAGCGGGCCGGTCCCTGGTTATGAGTTTAAATTTGGAACAGCTGTCGAAACTCAAGTGGGTCTCTATTCTAGTATCCATAGATATTAAAACAGTTATCGATAGTAAACGTCAATTCAGTATGTTTTTGTTTTTAAATAGTCAAGTTGGGTAAGTGAAACCAAAGATAGATATAACTCCGTAATAGATGGATACAGTCTAAGGAAAAAACGTGCCTCGAAAATCACGAAAATTTGATTCTCGATCAGAGGGCGCCACTAGTTTTGGCCTACTCTTGTATAGAGGGCGTTGACGGTTTCGTTTGTTATTTATAATTTTAACGCATATCAGTGAAAGAACATGGGTCAAAATCATATAAAAATAATTAATGCAAATAAAAAAATCATTTTATCCATATTTAAATACATTTTAACGTATTTTTATATGTAACGTATATTTCTATGGCTGTACAAAATGGTAATAATGCCAATGATCAGCTACGGCGCGGTTGTATGGTGGCCCCGCACCCAGCTAACCACAGTAATAGACAAACTAAATAAAACACAAAGACTAGCATGTGTGGCTGCAACGGGCTGCATGAGAACTACTCCGACTGCAGCTCTAGAAATAATGCTAGGACTCCTGCCACTACACATGTACACACAGAAAGAAGCGGCTGCCACAGCTCTTCGTTTGAAGAATCTAAACCTATGGACATCTTTCAGCTCATCGCACAAGAAGATCTATGAAAATACGATCTCAAAAATGCCCATGCTGGAAGCGCCTATCGACAAAATACCAAAAACTATGATCTTCTGGAAAGATTACGCCATATCCTTAACAGAAGATCCGAAAGAAGGACTAAACCAAACAAACCTAAGAATATTCACAGATGGCTCAAAAACAAACGAAGGGACAGGATGTGGTGTCTTCTCAGAGGACCTGAACATTCACATCACAAAACCCCTTGGTGAACACAATACGGTATTCCAAGCTGAATGTGTAGGAATAATAGAAGCTTGCAATGCTATTACAAGACGACAAGTGAAACACGAAACCATACTAATACTGTCAGACAGTAAATCGGTACTACAAGCGCTATGCAGCGACAAACTTACCTCAGAGCTTATACTTGAATGCCATCGGAGCCTCACTGAAGTGAGCAAAGAAGGCAACAAAGTAAGAGTACAATGGATAAAGGGGCATAGTGGATCAAGAGGAAACGATGCAGCGGATGAACTGGCCAGGAAAGGTTCAGAAACACCGGCATATGGACCCGAGCCAATTATGCCTCTACCAATATCCTACATACACAACCAGCTAGAACAACATCACAGACAACTGCACAACAAGTACTGGAATGAAATGAAGACATGCAGGCAAACCAAAGAAATTCTACCGGAACTGAACCACAAACTTACCAAAATATTACTGAAAACACCAAGAAGCCGAACGTAAAATAGTAGGATTAATAACACACAGGACATAACACACTAAACAAACACCTACATATCATGGGTAAAACGGACAGCCCCATGTGCAGAGCGTGCATGGCAGAAGAAGAAACAACAAAACATATTCTCCTAGACTGTAAACAGGTAGAAGTATATAGGAGCAAATACCTAGGAAATCCATGCACACTAAAGGAAGCAACTAGCAACCTGAAGACCTTGCTAGGCTTCGTGGAGGAGCTGGGGTGGTTAGAGTAGCGCTACCTCGTTTCACGCAAAATAGGCACATTGGATGTCGAGTTGCGGAAAATGCCCAGCAAAACTAACTAACTAACTAACGTATTTTTATAAATCTTCATTTTTATTTTTAAAGTATGTCGATAGATGGCAGTGAATTTACAGCGGTTACAAATTTTACTATGACAGTACCGCTCTATCTTATTATATCCTCTTTGGTGAAACATACTTTATTTTGCTCGGGGCAAGAGAAACAGTATAAAGATTCCATACAAGTGTTTCTCTTGTCCCGGTGTTTCTCTTACCCCACCTATATAAACCGCACAACATTTGATCTTGAGTGACATGAAAATAAGGACTTCATTCGTTTGTCTATAATTTTCAAAAAACATTCGTCTTGACGGAGAATCGAATTTCCGCCATTACTGTTGTCAATTGTTTGTTGGTTTTTTGCTGTTACGAAAGTAGAATTATAAAAAGTTGTTTGTAATTTACATTTTAGTTGAAAATATGAGTAGCTTGCTAGCTTGTTTCTGTATTTGTTCAAATTTATTTTTTATTGCATTATTTTAATATCTATATTAGTCTATAGATATTTTACAGGTAGCACTAGTAGCAATGCAGGTCATTTCCCTAAAGCTTCTGAACCCATCTTAGAGTACTTATGATATGTGTGTAGATAAAGTAGTGTATGCAACTGTACATAATTAGGCCTTAAAACACTCGTGTGATTCTATTATGAAACTCGCTGACGCTCGTTTTATAAAACCACACTTGTGTTTTAAGGCCTCTCATTATGTATCAGTTGCATAAACTACTATTACACCATGTACGAAATAAAGCACTCAAATTAAAAAATCGTAGTCTAGGAACACTTGGTTGGAACATAGTTAAGAAAGAAGGTTGACAGGTTGACACATCCCGCTTTTCACATCACATAAGAGGAAATCATTTTCAAGTTCGTGTTCATGTTCACACTCGGTTGGAAGGAGGTTAAGAAAGGATCGTGACGAGTTTGCGTGACGGAAAATCTTACACTTTTTTTCGCCTAGCCCCCATCCGCCGCGTTTGTCAGTCCGAAAAGGAACTTCGTTCCAAAAAAACGTCGACCGAATTCATGTTTCGACACAATTTCTATTCGATAAATCGGTAAGAAATGAAAAGGGTATGTGAGGTTAATAAGAGAAGCTGATTTCACCCGTCAGTCAAATCTCTAATCCGTCTTGATCGATCGATCCAGATCTTGAGATCCACATACCAAATGCATTTGGAAGACAAGATGGTTTAACTTAAAACATTAGAAGTGGTTAATACTCACGTAGCGATGTAATACCGAGCATACTCTTGCTGCATCGGGGCCATGTCACGCACCAATCGTAATGCGAACTGCAGTAGCACATCTCCATAGTGAGGTTTCTTGTATTGCACACGAGCTCCCAGCAGCGGTTGTTGCACTGAAAATAAGAAAAGAAAGTGTTAGTTTACACTATAGACACTCTGCATGTCCTAACTTAAAATATCGTGAGACATATTTCAAAATATTTAGATCAGTACGGTTTCATTTCACTCACTATTATTTTTAGTCGCTTTTGGCGACAGGTTTCGGATACTTTGGGAATCCTTTCTCAGGCACGAGTGTTCGCGGCGGTTGTACGTCGTGCACTGCCCGCGCCGCCCGCCTCGTCGCTCGTTGCGCGCGCGCTGATGGGGGGAATAGTGAGCGAAACCGTACTGATCTAAATACTCTGCATGTCCTAGGAGACCTGCGCCGCGTACAAGCCGGGGTCTGCACTAGCACGACGCGCACGTGGGGCCGCGATAGCACACGCTCTACCGTGCAGTAAGTACACAACAGTACAGGCTATAGACTCACTTTGCATGTCCTGGGAGACCTGCGCCGCGTACAGCGCCGCGGCGGCCGGGGTCTGCACTAGCACGACGCGCACGTCGGGCCGCGATAGCAAGCCGCAGAGCCACTCTTCCGGTGCTTGGGCGTAAAGCGCCATGCAGTCGGCGCTGAATAAGTCGTATACCTGTAATAGAACACTGCTGAAGACAAATGTTTGTTTCAATTTAAACCTTAACTGTACATTTTGAGAGTAAAGGCTTGGCGACACAGGCAGCACGATGACAGCTGAACGCGTTATGCGTGCAATAAAAGCTAAAATATAATTGTCTCCAACTGTGACGCTTTCAGTCGCACAACTCGCACAAGCATTGCAGTGTGTTCGGACTCGTCCTTTTATTTCAAGCTGCCTTAATTATTAAAATTACTCAGCACGAGTATCTTCTTCATGGAAGACATCTCCTTTAGCACACTTTCATGCATTTTTAAGTGTTTGAAATATATATTGCAATCGTTTGTGGCCAACTTCAGGAAGGCGTGAGCACGCGACTGAAATATTATGAATTTAAGAGGAAATGTGTCGATTTGATAAGGTAAAACGAATAGGTAAGTGTACAGTCTACTAAGTATTTGTGCCTCGAATTTGACACCCGAAACAGATGTCTGTATAATATGGTCCAGTAGGCTACATTATGTGGTAACTCTGGTTGTCAAAAGTGAACGTTTCTTTTCTTTCGTAACCACAAAACACATGGCGCCATATAGCGCCATCTAGTTTTTCTATCAAACTTGAGCACGATTTTTAGGGTTCCGCAGCCAAATGGCAAAAAACGGAACCCTTATAGATTCGTCATGTCTGTCTGTCTGTCCGTCCGTCCGTATGTCACAGCCACTTTTCTCTGAAACTATAAGAACTATACCGTTGAAACTGGGTAAGTAGATGTTTTCTGTGAACGGCATTAAGATTTTCACACAAAAATAGAAATAAACAATAAATTTTGGGGGTTCCCCATACTTGGAACTGAAACTCAAAAAATTTTTTTTCATCAAACCCATACGTGTAGGGTAACTATGGATAGGTCTTCAAATATGGTATTGAGGTTTCTAATATCATTTTTTTCTAAAATGAATAATTTGCGCGAGAGACACTTTCAAAGTGGTAAAATGTGTGTCCCTCCCTGTAACTTCTAAAATAAGAGAACCAAGAGAAATAAGAGAAGAGACTTCTAGAATAAAACTGAAAAAAATATATGATGTACATTACCATGCAAACTTCCACCGAAAATTGGTTTGAACGAGATCTAGAAGTAGTTTTTTTTTAATACGTCATAAATCGTAAACCGCAATTTACCTTTTACTCACGTTTCACATAAAAAATACATTGTTAAAATTATGTAATGTACGGAACCCTCGGTGCGCGAGTCCGACTCGCACTTGGCCGGTTTTTTTCTGATACTTTCACCTTTCTACAATTTGTAACTGTTTGATATCTCATCTCTTACCCGGGCCGGAGCGCCTTCCTCGAGCATCTCCTTCAGCACGCTGACGGCCTCCATGGCCGGCTCGCAGTCCCGCGCGTACAGCAGGAGGATGCGGCCGGGGTCTACCGCTGGCGGGTGCTCAACTGAGTACGAAGCGTATCTGTAAGTAAATAAATGTATAATGTACACGTATTTACAATATTCAACGCCGCGTATAATACTATTTACGGTTTAATAAAACATGACGGTAATTTAGTAGCCTACTAAGCTAGTACAATAGGGTTTACTCTTTAGTGAAAAAAAAGTCACTTAAGTAAAAAAACATAGGTATTGTGAAGAAACCGGAATAATCTCAAAAACCTAGTAGCCCCTCTGGGTTGGAAGACCCGGGCTCCGATGTGCAACCGGGAAGCGGTTTAAGAATAGTACATTATGCAACGTGGGGGGGTAAGTGAAATATTGTAAGAATCTAATATATTCACGACAGCCGCAGGCTGGAGTGATTTAAAGACTCGAGTAACAATAGTCTTGCCCCCGAAGTTACACACAATGTTTTTCTTCACACTTGCAAAGAAAAAACTAAATTTTAAACAAAATTATTCTTAAATACGGTGACATTTCAAACATTCGTCCGCCACTTTGAAATTTTTTGGCAGTTTAGGCATCGGAGGCACAGACCCATCGGCATTCAGCCACAATTTAAAAATGTGTAAAAATATTTGAAACGGCTATTAAATTAATAAACTTAAATATTTTAAAGCATAAACAAAAAAAATATTTTGTAAACGTCAGTATTTTCAAAGTAGTACTCATTTATACCTACTTGGTTCGTATGAATTAGTGAAATAATTAAAAAAAAAGCTATAATTCACGAGTGAGTTATAGCTTTTTTTTTCAAAATCCATAACTCACACGGGAACAATATAGGCATTTGTCCTTCAGTACACCTGCATGAAATAAGATCTTTTTCGATAGTCAATGTTGCCTACCTGTGCACCCACTCGTGCAGCACCTTCTTGCGCAGATTGGCGAGCACGCGCGAGTGCGCGGCCCAGCACGCCGCCAGCAGAGTCAGCGTCAGCACCAGCGCACCTATCGCCCACCACACGCGAGGGTCCATGCCTGGGTCGATCTCCCTCTCCTCGCTCGACGCACCTGTAATTCGAATTTGTACTTCGTAAGTATTGTTCACAGTGGATTTATAAAATGAAAGTAGATGTCATAAACGAGAGAAGTGACCAAGGCTTTCGGGACCCGATGATATATTTGAACTGCTATACCAGGCAAAAGTAGCCTTCAAGATTGCAAAAAATGGGATAGGAAAGGCCATGTCCAGGTGACCTAGAAGCTATAGCGTCAGTCGCGAATGCTTAACACATTAATTGCCGACGCATTACGATTAACAAGTGTCGTGACGCGAATTCGCGTCTTCTGCAATTAATGGGTTAAGACGCCTGTTTGAATACGTCCTCGGACACTCGAGACTCGAGGCCTTAGTAATTTTTTCTTTTGTATATTTACTGTTCATATTACATTTACAAAGAATTATAGATTACTAGCCAGCGACTTCGTCTGCGTGGAATTAGTTCCAGCAGTTAGAGTAAGTACAGCGCTTGGATAAAACCTAATGCCAATAATTTTGAGCAATATGCTTAATTGCTAACACCAATCAACATGCAATTCCTTAACTTTCTCATTTCCACCTCCCTTTTCACACTCTTTAGGGATGACTTCCAACATAAAAACTATCCTATGTCCATCCCCGGGACTTAAACTATCTCTATGCCAAATTTAAACTAAATCCGTTCAGCGATTTAAGCGTGAAGAGGTAACAGACAGACACACTTTCGCATTTATAATAAGAACACATGTAACTTTTGTAAATAAGATAATGTGATTTTTACTATCGTTAATTTACGATCAGTTTATTTATAGACCAGGAAAGGTTAGTTAGAATTAAAATTCAATCATTTCGCGCGAGTGTCATAAAGTGAACATACCTACAAGGAAATATTGTCATTGTTTACAAAATCTTTCTGTATTGTAAATTTAATGTAAGCCACCATACACCATACACTATTCTGTAATACGTTACTTATTTCAGTGTAATGTCTCAATTTTTTTTATAAAAAATCTGTAGAAAACTCAGCGGCAACAGATAGGTATAAGAAGCACATTTTTTTCAAACAGGAGTTTCTACCCTGTATTGTTTAAGGTGCTGGGCTGAGTCAGTTATTTAAGTATGTAGTAGTGTAAAGGTAAGTTTCACTTGCAAATTACTACGCATTTTCATTGGCCCTAACCACAACGAGTCATTGGGAAAACAACAGTTATTTATTGTTGTCACGGGGACGTGACACAATGGAACAACTATAATTTACACGAATAAAGGTTAAATTTGTACTTTGGTTTGTGATGGGTAATTATTATTCGTTTATTTTCATTTAAAATAATTCTTAATTAATAATACGTTACATAAAATTTAAATGCAGTGATTGCAAGCCATTAATGACAAATCATCTATGAATGAAATCACCTGTAGGTATACGTCTTTATGTGATTCAATCGTTGACTATAAGTAATGCCTTTTTCACCAAAGCTGACGTCCCCTTTATAATAAAAAGAGGGAAAAAGGGTCTTTCGATGTACTCACAGTATTCAAAGACGCTGGGGTCGTCGATGCTGTTTCGATAAGACGCGGTGTATACCAAAGACAGTAGTACACAATTACCCGCGTCGGGACACCGCAGGTGGCAAACAACTGTAGCAGACTCAGACAGCGGGGTGCAGTTGCCTCTGATGTTTATCCAATCTACAGCCTAAAATATTAGAAATAGAAAATTTATGGGTCAGAACAAGAAGCCTTGTGTGTAGACTTCTTTTTAAATGGAATAGGAATGAATAAAAATACGTTTTCATCACACTTGCTCGAAATAGATCTTATTTAAGTATGTCACTAATTTATACGAACCAAGTAGGTATAAATAAGTTTTACTTTGAAAATACTGAGGTTTATAAATTATTTTTGTTGTTTATGCTTAAAAATATTTAATTTGATTAATTGAATAGCCGTTTAAAAATTATATTTACACACAATTTTTTATTGTGGCTGAATGTTGATGGGTCTCTACCTTCGAGGCCTAAACTACCAAAAAATTTCAACGAAGGTTTGAAATGTCAGTATTTTTAAGAATGATTTTGTTTAAAATTTAGTTTTTTCTTCGCATGTGTGATGTAAATCATTGTGTGTAACTCCGGGGGTAAGAATATTGTTACTCGAGTCTTTAATTCACTCAAAAATAGATATAACTCCGTAATAGATGGATACAGTCTAAGGAAAAAACGTGCCTCGAAAATCCACGAAAATTTGATTCTCGATCAGATGGCGCCACTAGTTTTGGCCTACTCTCGTATAGAGGGCGTTGACGGTTTCGTTTGTTATTTATAATTTAAACGCATATCCGTTTAAGAACATGGGTCCAAATTATATAAAAATAATTAATGCAAATAAAAAAATCATTGCTATTTTGAGTGTTAAAAACTTACGTCTTATTTTTACCCGAGTCTTATATATTTACCCCACCATATATTTACCCTAATCATTAGAAAAAACTAACTGAAAGTCAGTTTCGCTTAACAAGCAATGACAACTTAATCGGTGTAATCGGTCCAGTAGTTTCGGAGCAAATTGGCTGTAACAGACGGACGGAGTGTGACACACGAGTAATCATATAAGATCTTGACACCTTTCAGCCAAATTTCTCCTTAATAAAGGTCGCTAGACGTTCAGTGGCCGTTCCAATTTAAAAATCACACTGTGGCGAGATTTGAACAATTCTGAACTTCACGACTCTCAGGACAAATCCGGAATTTACTCGTACATACTTTACCCACTCGGTGTACATCATGCTTTTAAATACTTACATCAATTTCTTTAGTAGTGGAATTTTTCTTATACTCTTTTCTTATCATGCCAAATGATTCGCTCACGTCTATGTAGTGAAGGTTGTACGTGGCCACGAGCTCACGGCTGAAACAAAGGGAAAATATATACCTTTAAGTAAATGGTTGTACACGCATCAGTGGTCTCCGAGGCACCGAATGATAATTGGACCTAAAATAAATCGAAATCCTTGTTAAATTGTACTATTTGTTGTCAACTTGTCAAATACTGTAAATATTTCAACTTAGTAACTTCTTCATCAGAATAGATGACTGACAGATAATAACGTCGAAATATTACGTTTCGTATATGGCGGTGTTCAATTATGTATTTTTTATATACGTTACTAGCTTTTGCCCGCGACTTCGCCTGCGTTGACTTAGTAACCGCAGCTAAAGTAAGAATAGCGCCTGGAAAAATTCTCATAGCAATCTAAATTTGAGCATATTATGCACACAAATTAGCAGGCACTTCGTTAATTATCTCAATTCCACCCGCTTTTTAATTTCTTAAGGGATGATTTTCGGGATAAAAACTATCCTATGTCCTTCTCAGGGACACAACCTATCTCTATGCCAAATTTCATCTAAATCGGTCCAGCGGTTTAAGCGTGAAGAGGGAACACACAGACAGACAGACAGACAGACAGACTTTCGCATTTATAATATAAGTATGGACTAGCTTTTGCCCGCGACTTCGTCTGCGTGGACTTAGTAACAGCAGCTAAAGTAGCGCCTGAAAAAAATCTCATAGCAATAATTCAATTTGAGCATATGCACACAAATTAGCAGGCACTTCATTAATTATCTCAATTCCACCCCGCTTTTTACTTTCTTAAGGGATGATTTTCGGGATAAAAACTATCCTATGTTATTCTCAGGGATTCAACCTATCACTATGCCAAATTTCATCTAAATCGATTCAGCGGTTTAAGCGTGAAGAGGGAACACACAGACAGACAGACAGCAGAATTTCGCATTTATAATATTAGTATGGATATTACTAGCTTTTGTCCGCGACTTCGTCTGGGTGGACTTAGTAACCGCAGCTAGAGTAAGAATGGCGCCTGGAAAAAATCTCATAGCAATCTAAATTTGAGCATATTATGCACACAAATTAGCAGGCACTAATACACACACAAAATTGGTTGCCTAAAGAATTATGGTCAAGGCTATTTTTAATAAATTTTTGTCTGACGAACGAAATAAGTTCAAATGGAAAGTATACAACTTGTAAGTACAACATGAATAAAATAGGTTGCCTATCTTTTTCCGGTCACTATTATGAGGTTGCCATGTTTAAACAGGTGAGTTTTTATCGATAATGGGGTTGGCCGGTCGAAGTGTTTAGCAGATGGCGCCAGCATAGCTTGCCCTGTCAATTCCTAGAATTGTGTAAAATTTTTGTTTTTTTAATGCCCTGGATGCCAGCCCTTTAACCCAAATTTCATAGAAAAAGGGGCAAGCTATGATGGCGCCATCTCTGCAAACCTTTGACAGTTGCCAACCCCATTGCACTTATCTGTCTGACGCTTGAATTATATATAAAAATAATGGTAATTTTATTGCAAATACAATGGTATAGGGTTGCCTGCGAAAATCCGGTCACAAATAAGGGTTGGCAGGCTTTTAAAGAAAATAAGAAGGAAAGACTTTTATGAATAACTCAAAAACGGCTTAATTGATCACGATCATGTTTTAACTTTTTTCGAATGTTTTTATTGCGCACTATTTTTGGAATTTTTTTCATATTTTTTAGATAGATGGCTCAAAAGTTAGAAGGAAAAAGTGGAAAAACCCTTTTATGTTATCTACGGGGCCAGTTTCTTTAAAAATAGGCATGTGCTTGAAACGCGTGCCTGGTCGAAATAATTACACAAATTAAACTATCATAGATAGAGGGGAACTACAAACGAGGCTCGTGATTATGTTGTCGATGCGATGATACGTATTATTCTAGATACTAGTGTTCACTGTGTTTGGTTGGTGGTGACCGTTTTGAGTTAACATAGGTCCTTACCTCCTACATTAAACATTATAATTAGTCAACAGTGTCAACACAGGTTTAGGTAACTGTTGCTACTAACATGGTTGGCTAGACTATACTAATTAAACTTACTTATTCTTTTCAAGTTGCACGATAGGTTGCAACGTATTGAGGGCTTGATGGCTGGTGAACATGTTGTCGATGCGATGATACGTATCCATCATTAAGTGCACTAGCGTGTTAGTGACCCCATGTTCATTGGTTTCTTTCTTCTCAATTATCTTGCTGCATACCTTGTAGCAGCTTGAGAAAACTGCATTAAACTGTTTTGATAGACAGGTCTGGAACAACAGGATGTGATATATAAAAGACATATTTAATTTAGTTTTAATATTCATGATAATGTATTTCTACTAGTGAATGAGACGTCATTCGTGATAGTCCTTATCTTAGAAAATATTGAACCCGTTTAGTTTATAAAAACTGCACTGTTCCTATTTATTAATCTGTGACTGTTCTCATATCCCAGAGGGCCGCCTGACGCCGACCGGCGTACAATTTTTAACCGACTTCAAGATTTCATAATTTTTAAGAAAAAAAAAACCGATTTCAATGGGGGATGCCGTTAAAAGGTTAGTTATTGTTGATGGTGCACTCCAGACAATGAAATGAAAAAGACAGCATCTTTTGCCTAACTAAAATGAGGTAAAACCACCCACGTTTCTAGTAGCATTTCGTTTCTGTAAGGGTCATAGTTCTAACCTAACCTAACCCAATGTTCTGATAGCATTTCGTTTCTGTAAGGGTCACAGTTCTAACCTAACCTAACCCACTTTTCTGATAGCAGTTCGGTTCTGTGAGGATCGCAGTTTAAAAAAAAGTCCAGGTCCAAGTTTGGGTCTGGGTCCATAACGAAGAGAATAAATCGCCATACGTGAACTATGTGTCGTTGAAGAGTTCCATTCTGATCATCATCAGCAGTCCCACTTCATCCAATGTCACTTTTTTATGTAAAAACTGGATTTGTTGATGAATATACAAAAATCACTATATGTATGCCTTTCACATTTGAGGAGTTCCCTCGATTCCTCATGGATCCCATCATCAGAACTCGAGCTTGACAAAAATGTGTCTTGAAAACCTAACTTGCTTACCAATCATAAAGAAGAGGACAAATCGCCAAACGTGAACTATGCGTCATTGAAGAGTTCCGTTCTGATCATCATCAGCAGTTCCACTTCATCAAATGTCACTTTTTTAAATGTAAATGCTTGATTTGTTGATGAAAATACTAAAATCACTATATGTATGCCTTTAACATTTGAGGAGTTCCCTCGATTCCTCATGGATCCCATAATCAGAACTGCGTTTTGACCAAAAAAGAATTTTCAAAATCGGTCCAAAAATGACGGAGTTATGGAGTAACAAACATTAAAAAAAAAAAAACAAAAAAAAACAACCGAATTGATAACCTCCTCCTTTTGAAATCTTGAAGTCGGTTAAAAAGGAGGAGGTTATCAATTCGGTTTTTTTTTTTTTTATGTTTTTTACTGCATAACTCCGTCATTTCTGGACCGATTTTGAAAATTCTTTTTTTGATTGTAAGTATATACATACAGATTGGTCCCGTTTTTGTCAAAAAAACGCAGTTCTGATGATGGGATCCATGAGGAATCGAGGGAACTCCTCAAATGTTAAAGGCATACATATAGTGATTTTTGTATTTTCATCAACAAATCAAGCATTTACATTTAAAAAAGTGACATTTGATGAAGTGGAACTGCTGATGATGATCAGAACGGAACTCTTTAATGACGCATAGTTCACGTTTGGCAATTTGTCCTCTTCGTTTTGTTTGTTAAGCAAGTTAGGTTTTCAAGAAACATTTTTGTCAAGCTCGAGTTCTGATGATGGGATCTCGAGGGAACTCCTCAAATGTGAAAGGCATACATATACCTAGTCGGCTCATAAGTTCTGTCATATACATAGTATCAAATAAAATCAAAAGTTTAAGTTTATTCCGTATAATTTGTACAGCGTTTGAAAGCTTATAAACTAGAGAATCTAAATGTATAACATTTATTCAAAATGACCGCCATAATTATCTACACAGGCTTGAAGTCTTCGTGGCCAGTCGTCAATGGATTCACGCACCACTTTCATGTCGATATTGGCCACTGCCGTAGCAAGATATTTTTTCAGCGAGTCTAGATTTGCATGAGGTTTTGAGCACACCTTTTCCTCTAAATACTGCCATATTTTATAGTCTAAAGGATTAAGATCTGGGCTAGAGGAGGGCCAATCTTCATGCCGTATAAAGTCGATTTTATTGGAGGCGAGCCAGGCTTGTGTAGACTTTGCCTTATGGGCTGGAGCAGAGTCCTGCTGGAAAACCCAATGCTGGTTTAGAAACATCGTATGGGATAGTGGTTTCACAATATTAGTCAACACCGTGTCTTGGTACACTTTGGCACTAGTTTTTACTCCTTTCTCACAAAAATGCATACTAGTGACGCCCGCATAAGAAACTCCCAGCCAAACCATCACAGATGAAGGGTGATGACCTCTTTGAATACGGGGAATGCTATTAGACGCTTCTTTACTATTGCGAGCGTACACTCTATCATTTTGTTTATTACAGTTTTCTTCTATGTCAAAAATTTTCTCGTCCGAAAACAGTATACAACGGTGCTTATTTTTAGCGTACTTCTTCAATAAAGCTTTAGATCTTTTAAGCCTTAAAGCTTTAAGCCGACCATTGAGAAGATGGCCAGTTTTTCGTTTATAGCACGAAGTCTCAGGTCTTGATTAAGCACTCTTTTCACCGTGTTTTTGCTCATACCCATCTGGAGGGCCATAACGTTTTGTTTCCTAGCGGGATTTCTGGCAATGCGTGCCCTAATTGCTTGTACAACCGCTGGAGTCCTAGCTTTACGCGGACGACCGCTTCTTTTCTTGTCATTTAAACTAGAGACCTCACTGTATCTTTCTATGGTACGATACACAAATCTTAGAGAGAATTTTAAATTTTCAAGTAGCTTAAAAATTTTAGTCGGCGAGTGACCACAACGATATAGTGCAATTATTGCGGTACGGCTATCTTTAATCGTCCACTCCATGTTGAAGAAAACAGAAAATTGCAAAATTATACTACTCAAATATTTAATAAAGATTCGAAATTCAAATGCAGAACGGTTTTTGTTTTAGGAGTTCCAAATTTAAATTTTAAAGGCCAGTGACAGAACTTATGAGCCGACTAGGTAGTGATTTTTGTATTTTTATCAATTTCCATTTTAAAAAGTGACATTTGAAGTGGAACTGCTGATGATGATCAGAATGGAACTCTTTAATGACACATAGTTCACGTTTGGCGATTTGTTCTCTTCCTTATGGACCCAGACCTAAACTTGGACCCGGACTCGGACCCGGACCCGGGTCTGGACATGGACCCCAACTCGGATCCGGACCCGGACCGAACTCTGACCCAAACTTGGACCCGGACAGCTGGACACGGACCCGGACTCGGATCCGGACCCAGACCAGAACCCGGAAATGCTACTAGAAAAGTGGGTTAGGTTAGGTTAGAACTGTGACCCTTACAGAAACGAAATGCTATTAGAAAAGTAGGTTAGATTAGGTTAGAACTGCGACCCTTACAAAAACGAAATGCTACTAGAAAAGTGGGTGGTTAAACCTCTTTTTCTACATTATTAGGCTATATTATAATAATTAGGCAATTAGGCAAAAGATGGATTAAGATAATTAGGCAAAAGATGCTGTCTTTTTCATTTCATTGCCTGGAATCTAAGAGTGCACCATCAATAAGTAAACTTTCAGCGTCATCCCCCATTGAAGTCGGTTTTTTTTTCTTAAAAATTATATTTTAACTAGTGTATGGCTGTCGGCGTGGGCGCCGAGAGTGCACGCCCGGAGCATGCGTTTCGTGGCTGAGGTGTAAATTGATGAATACTTAGTTAAATACATATATTACAAAAGTTAGACAAGATACCTATGCAGCGAATTCGATAGCACAAAGCTAGGAAGTGTTATGACGTTTAAATAAAATAACACTTCCACAGTCTATGCTATCAAACGCGATGCACAGTTATCTAACTTCTACTAATTTCTGATTTGTGGACTAATGACACATAGCTCACCAGTTTAAGAGGCCGTTGTTGATTTTGGAGCAAAAGTGTTAAATTGATAGATTTAGTCTGTTAGCAACACTGTTTGTAAGGATCATTATTTATTAATAGCTTATATTTTGATCATTTTTACTTTTACGATTAGCTTAAAAAAGAGTATCAGTTGACCCTTACTTGTCACTGGTTCCCGCCATCTTGAATTGTTATTAGAAGGCGGGTACACTGTGACAAGGGGCAGTTCGTGGACAGACGAGTTACAGTGTAGACGTTTTGGAATATTTATTGTAAATTGGTTGTTATTATGTTGGTAGCGAACGAATAAAGTTAAAATATTGGTAAAAGTATTAGTATTCATCATCAACCCGGAGGTAACCTCACAATCAGAAGCTGGATCCAACAAAAATCGATAAGATTTTGTTTTGCCACGCCCCACGACGGTAGGTTTTCTTTCCGTTTGTATCAGTGAGTAAAACATTATTTACCGGAAAGTATGTTAAATTATGGTAAGTCAGTCATAATTTTTATGTATTTCTTTTACCTTCTTTCATTTTAAATAAAACTGGTTAGATAATCTATCGTCGTCTAAGACAATATCATTTAATGTAGTAATTTTGGCATATGTATGTGAAGAAAGAACGTACGAACAAATAACAGATATTCTCAGTAATAATAAAAAGTTAAAAATATGAAATTTTAAAATCTACAATTGTCTATTAAGCGTTTTTGAATACAGCATATGAGTTAGTGAAAAGTCGATCGTGTCATAAGAATGTTTCTTATTTTTATTTTATGAAAATCGATTGTACGATGCTGTAACACATCGATTATTTCAAGTTCAGGCTAAGGATTCATTGTTTAGTTTTCTGCGTAGCAAAATAGCATAGCATAGCAGTAGTGTAGTAGCAGACTACAGTAGGATATTGTTTTATAGACATTAAAAATTTACGATCTGCTGCATCTTTGAGGTCAGTTTGTGGTACTGAAATAGGCTAGATGACAAATTTTCTTTAATGGTATCAATCGATCAGGTTTATTTTTTGGATTATATTCATATTCCTTTATTGATAAAATTACAAATTTTACATGTCATAAATATTAACAAGTAAACATATGTCAGTTTAATTACAATTCATCCAATGTCTATATGGGACCCATTGCATTAAAGCAATACAAAAGTCAGAATTGATAGTCAAAGTCCGACAGTCGTACTTCACTCGCGAAACGGTCATAATAAAACGATATGAACATGACGTCAAGGTCACTGGGAGCCCAACTTGAATGTATGGAAAATAAGTAAAATTGCGATTTTGTCTGTGAAATATTGCGTTTATGCATATCGTTGCTATAAAATCTTTTTTTGGATAAAATGTAAGGAATCGAATAGTACCCTTTCTTTATTCCTTTTTGGAAGTTGAAAAAACTTTAGATTTGGAAACTTAGATCCTGTATTTTCTTATCATTTCCATATATTATTTTAATATCCATATTATTGCAATTAATTGCTCAATTGCTATCTATTTTTGTTATAAAATTAGATTTTGTTATAAAATTTAACATGTGTCATCATCCCTATTGTATAAATACACTGACTTAGTAGCCGTGAAACCGATGAGTAAACTAAAATTATAACTTGTCAATTGAGTATCTCTTAATTATTGCTGCTTTTGAATAAGAAATGCCTCGAGTTCCAAGTTGTTCGATTTGCGTCAGTCCCGAATGTAATCTGTTCTTAAACTAAAATAAGCCTCAAATATTTCTGTCGAAAAACGAACCTTATTCTAATTTTGCCAACTCTGGTATGTTAAATCTCCAAGTTATGGAGCAGAGCATATGTCGTATTTTCCATATTGTACACTCCTCATGATATATATCTCGTAACTTTATGCGCTGAGCATTCAATTATTTTTGTGTCAATGTACCTATACACCTACTAGACATCGTGAACTTAAATCTCAATGGATTCAATTTAATAATCGGTCACCTTTTGTTTATCGAATGTAAGTTACTACATGTAACAATTCACTACAACACTTATTTTGGCTACCTAATATAATCAGTTTCCTCATAACAACTTTATAATGGCCAGTAATTTCGGCACAAGTACTTTATCAATGTATATAAATCTACGTTATTTTTTGTATTAGTTTGTGTAAACTGTGTAATTTATTTTTGGCCATATTTATGTTTCTTTCCTTTACGTTGCTTTTCTATTCTAAATAAACTATTCTATTCTACGTGTATTAACCATGTTGATCATAGAGAAATAATAATATCAAGCCAATATACAGTGCATGTACACCTGTATAGGTAGAATCTTGGTGAAACAAACTCAAAATATTGTACCCAACACCTACTTATGTAACCCAATATTCATATGCAAATAAATCATTTATCATTCATACGAGGTTGTTGGGAAGTCGATATTATTATTGGATTAACTCGCATATTTTGAAAATTTAAAAACTCATTTACCCGTTTTCTATTATTTATTGAGAATATTTTGAATGTCGTATAGTGTATTATATGGCAGTAACTACATTTTATTATTTCTGTTTTGTAATAATACTAATTCATACGTAAATAAAAAAAATAAGGGACCTTAATTGGAATCATATAATATATATAAAGCGTAAAAAAATGGGCTTTGCCCCGCTGCCGGCGGCCAGGTTAGGTTTTTTATAATGTGTTCATATATTTATATTTTTTGTATTGTTTTGTAAGTGCTTTTATATTTTACTTTAATATCCATATTATAAAAACACTAACTTGATGTGAAAAGATGAAAGACAAATATAGAGAATATGATGCGTAATATATAGTCGGTTACGTAGTCAAGTCACATGTACTCATATGTAGTCACATGTAGAGTCACTTGTAGAGTCACTTGTAGAGACATGTAGTCACATGTAGAGTCACTTGTAGAGTCACATGTAGAGTCACATGTAGAGTCACATGTAGAGTCACATGTAGAGTCATATGTACAGTCAGAGCTATATTGAGTAATTCTCATAAATAGAAATTATGCCGTACATGTAGACGCTAGTGTCAGTAAATACGAACATACATCTTGTGAAATCGATGTGTATAGTTACCGCACGTGGATGAACGTGTGAGACCTTTAAGTGCGTGGATGAAGGCGCTAGACTTTTATTACAACTCTCATAAACATATTTACAACACTAAAATAATGAGTTAACCATGTAAATATGTATAACATACAAATAAACAATAATAATAAAAAGAAAAACTTAATAATGTCACTACACCCTAATATGTGGAGTTCTCATTTAAGTGCAATTTAGATTAAAACTGAATAAATTACAGATTATGTGAATGAAATATCATATTACATGTGTTATACATTACTCGTACTTGTATTTTTGTGTACACCTAAAAAAATAAGACGAAGGAATTAGACACTTGACTAATACAAGGAACGAAGCGTTATTATCGCTCGTTCGTAAATATAAAGGAAATCGATATACGCGTACATTAGTGATACCTGTTTTCTTAATGTTCAATTTGAATTTGAGCGCGTTAGCCATAGAGTTGAGACATTCCATATATATATGAAAACTGCTTATTACTGAGGAGATATGATAAAATCTTTACAAAAGAAATAACATGATCTTATAAGTTTCGTTCATAAGAGAATCTCATTTCTTCCATTATTTAAATCACCATAGTGACATGCAATTATGTACATATAAAATAGTAATTGATAAGGTGCTTAGCTTTCAATATGCTGTTTCTGTTCAATATTATCTTGACAAGTAAACATGATGTAAATTCTAGTCTCATATTTTATATTCTAATATGTAGTTTGTTTGATAACTGATAATTCAGAAGAAAGTACCATTTATTCAAATGTCAATTTCAATACAACTAATAAATTGACAAAAAAAATCTCAATTTAATGAGGTTTCAGAAAACGGTTCTTAATTTGAATAATTATTTACGAATACCTATCTCGATATAGTAAAATAGTATTAAAAATAATCTGCAAGACAAAATGGTATTCGACATATATACACACACTATTTTGTCCAGGGTTTTATACGTGAATTATGACAGTATTATTAATAAAATCTTGTTTTCGTAAAGCCAAAATAATTAAAAAAAAAAAAAACATTCCAAGCATACACATTGAAATAATTACATGCATTGATTGTGGAATCTGGAATTTAGTCTGAATAACGAATTAGGATAACAAATGCACCGTAATACCTATTACAATTTGTTTCTTAGAAAAAAATACGATTATATTTGGAAATTAAATACTTTTAATAAAGTAATTAATTAAATCCATCTTTTTTTGTGACAAGGAATTTGCTCTTGTAATGAATCACTCGTTAGTTTATTTGATGTTCTTAAATTTGATTGAGTATTCATAAGTCTTTAATGGCTATAATAATAACCTAAAGCGGGTAACCGTCAAAGTACTATAATTATAAAGAAATTATCGAATAATTTTAATATTGAAACGGGACTTACTCGTTTACACTTCCGTTTATTAAGTATATGAATGAAATATTGTCAAATAATCAGTAGCCTAAACCAAACAACATAATTGGTTACTCATAATTGTTATTATTATCAAGAGGTTTTTATCTCAGCATATGCTTGCATTCATGTTGACTACGGGCTGGACCCGAAGATATGAAATCAAAACCATGATTGTTTATATAGGTGTAAGACTTTCATTCATTATTAAACGTTATTGCACAATACAATGATATAATACATGACTAAATGACAAATAATTTGTGGACTATGTGACTTTAATAATTTGGTAAAATACTTGGTAGCCATGTCGTTTATGTACGAAAATATCTGAAACGTGTAGCAATATTAATCCATAACAAGCTTAAATCGATATGACTACTTTCTTATGAAATAAATCAATTTAATAAAACCACGAGTTAAGTATTCAATAATAATTTGATAGTCTTGAAATATCGTCAATACCAAAGGGTTTACTATTGCTTAACTGCTGTTGACAATAGGAACATCGTAATATGGACAATAGTCACCATTAAGTACTGCCTTACTGTTGGTTACGGTTGGTTGTTAACTTATTTAAAATATTTGATAAATGAAATGGTTATTTAGGATGGTACATATGTCTTGATAATTATTATAGATCTTACTATTCATTTTTTTAATAATAAGGTATATTTGTTGTCTGATCTCTATTTGGTACCTGCGAGGACATGTTATTCCAGGTTGCTTTATTATTATTAGAGGATATATATTTGCTATCGCAAACTTCTGGCGATTTGAGAATACATAGTTAAAAAAACTCATGACAAACTCAAACTGGCTGACTTATGTCATTAAATAAAGTGTAACTAAAAAATAATACTAATAATATTTACATGATTAGAATAAGCGCAACATAGTCTGCGTTATATGTAGTATTTATGTTGGTGTGATATTTAATACATTTATATTCAATTCAGGTACTGAAATATGCCGTATACTGCGGTGATCAGTGATTAAGCAAGAAAATATATCTGAACTGAAATATGCCGTGAATTCGGTGATCAGTGATGATACGAAAATGAATGTTTATGCTGAAATATGCCGTGAATTCGGTGATCAGTGATGATACGAAAATGAATGTTTATCCTGAAATATGCCGTATACTGCGGTGATCAGTGATTAAACAAGAAAATATATCTGAACTGAAATATGCCGTGAATTCGGTGATCAGTGATGATACGAAAATGAATGTCTATGCTGAAATATGCCGTGAATTCGGTGATCAGTGATGATACGATAATGAATGTTTGTGCTGAAATATGCCGTGCAATGCGGTGATCAGTGAATAAAAGAAAGAAAATGTTTGTTCTGAAATATGCCGTGTAATGCGGTGATCTGTGACAAAATGAGAATGAATGTCTGTACTGAAATATCATCATTATTTCTGTTTTGGAAATGCACCTGTCGTTTAACGTGACAAGACTGGCGGATACCTTTAGATAATCACTTAATTCCCTTTTGTCGATGATGATGATAATTTAATGATGGGAGAACACAGATCAAAAAGAAGTCTCAATAAGTCACAGAGGATATTAAACGCTTCCTGAGCGTTGTTCGAGCTAATAAACTCACAAAAGGAGAGAGCCTTTATACTATCATGAAACTTTCTAATATTATCTCTACAATAGTCTTGATTTCATTAAAGGTTTAAAGCAATTGATTGTGCCAGGTCATGATCAGATGATTCAAGTTGCGTTTTAAGTATGAGATCTCGTCTACGGTGACGTGACGCGTATATATAAGAAGGAATGTGAGATCTCGTCTACGGTGACGAGTACACATAAGAAGGTATAGATGATCTCGTCTACGGTGAATTAGACACATGAGAAGGAGTGTGCGACCTCGTCTACGGTGACGTCCACCAAAGAAGGAGCGTGTGATCACGTTTAAGGTGACGTGCACACTTGCGAGGAATCGACGTCTACGCTGAAAAATTGTATAAAGAAATCGATGACGATGAGCGTGCAAGTTTTGAAATAATGTTTTGTTTTTTATTAGTTTTCTTTTTTTTGTGTAATTCGACATTTAGACTGGATACATCTCTGACAAAGTATCTAATATTTTATTGATTCCATATTTGTAATTGTTTTTTCTAAATTTTGGTTTTGTATTGCTTGTAAAAATTGACATGTAACAGTGCCCCTGTGGCCTATTTGCTGAATAAATGTTTGATGTTTGTTTGATGTTTAATGGATTGGATGATAAAAGTGATACATTGTCCTAGAAAGTCTTATTTTATTTTAGTTTCATTTTTATATGCTTATTGCTAATTAATGATGTATAAGATTAAAGTTACATTTTAGAAGACTAGTCTTTAGACGTGTTTATTGTAATTAAATCCTTAATTTTGTAGAGATTCAAATAATTGTATGAGGCCATACGCCTTTTGTAGAATGGCCGAGCATTAATCGGAATTCGGAATAGGGACATTCCTACATCAGAATGGCCGTCTGTTAGCAACACTGTTTGTAAGGATCATTATTTATTAATAGCTTATATTTTGATCATTTTTACTTTTACGATTAGCTTAAAAAAGAGTATCAGTTGACCCTTACTTGTCACTGGTTCCCGCCATCTTGAATTGTTATTAAAAGGCGGGTACACTGTGACAAGGGGCAGTTCGTGGACAGACGAGTTACAGTGTAGACGTTTTGGAATATTTATTGTAAATTGGTTGTTATTATGTTGGTAGCGAACGAATAAAGTTAAAATATTGGTAAAAGTATTAGTATTCATCATCAACCCGGAGGTAACCTTACAAGTCGTTGAAATTATTCACATTTTGTTACGTAATATCTAAATAACAAGTATTGGTTTCTATTAGCACGTCTTCTCGCCTTGCCTTTTAATAATGAGGTCGCGAGCGTGCGTCACCGGTAATATATGAAGAGAAGGGGCAGTTTTTAAAAATTCATCAAAAAATTATGGTGGTAAATTATACAAATTGATGTATAAGAATAGTTTCAGCAAATGTTGTAGATTGTTTAAGTATCAAAATTACGTTGTAATTTAGTCGATTTTTAGAGAAATTGTCACTTGTTTTAAAGTAATTTCTGAAAAAAAAAAACGTTTAACTTTCATGACCTCGAACTCTAAGTCATATAACAAAAATGTAATCTGATAAAGGTCAAGTACAGAATATGTGTAATACAAATTTACCATTTTTAGCAGTCGAAACTTTACGAAATTTACAAATAAGAGCGACAAAATCAGTGCTTTACGCGCGTTTACCTAAACGTCCATCAGAAAAATAAAAGATTACTAATTTAGTAAGTCTGTTTTCTAAAAATTGATCTTATAAAAGGCAAGATAAGAAGACGTGCTAATAGAAATCCAGTACTTGTTATTTCAATTAGGTAACAAAAGGTGTACAATCTCACCGACTAAATCTATCAATTTTACATTTTTGCGACTAAAATCGACACCGGCCTCTTAAGTGACATAGAACTTAAACAAAAAATCTTTCATTGCACAACATTTACATTACATTTCATACTTACATACATATTATATTACATTGTTATTTTTATATTTTTTTATTTTAATTTTATATTTTGTAATGTGACAAAATGTGACGTTTTCAACCAAAAGGTACCACATTGTCGCTTGTCGATAAGGTTGATTTGTAATTGAAGCTATATGGAAATAGCGCCTTACTTACAAGCGACAATAAGTACCCTTTTGGTTGAAAATGGCACAAATATGGGTTTTAAGACCTGAAATAAATGTTTTATTTTTATTTTTTTATATACCTACACAGGGGTAAAATCGATGACCTCCTTTTCATATGTTGGTTAAAAAATATGCCTGTTTAGAACTGATAATCCATCAAACAAACAACCGAGTCTCCATAGCATACCATAGCGACCATAATATTTGCACTTAAAACATACACATTTCATACATAAGCAATTTATTAATCGCATACGTAAACAAACGATCCCACAAGATAGTGACATCTCAAGTTCACAGGGCACCTAACTAGATAGCAGCAAATTGTTATAAACATACATGCACAGGAGTTTGGTGGATTGTGTAACTATTTAGTGAATAATTATTAGTGTCTGACCAAAAAACAGATTTTTGCTGAAACTGATGGTTCATTTTTGCTCTAGTTTTATCTAAAACCATACCTTTGGCCGAAACATGATTTTTGTGTTGAAACCAGCAGAAACCAAAACTTTGGCCAGTCACTACCGAAAATACAGTTTTAGTTAATAAACATGCGTGGTATATGCTTCCAACAATAACTGACACCTAGGCTGTAAACAATTTGCACTGTCGAGTGTTAACACAATACATGTCAACTCAGGGACATGTAAGTAAGTTTACAACAAACTAAGAACTTGTAGAACAATCTTGCATATTACAAACAATATGATAGAATGCATGTCACAGACTGCAGTGACAGCATGACAATAACAGCATATAGCTTCTATTGCTTCTATTTTGGTACACTATGTTACAAGAACCCTTATGTTTGAAGATAGTTTACTTAACCAATACCAAGCTCTGATGACAATTTCTAGATATACTTATTATAAATGATGAAACCTTAGGCTGCATAAAAAATATGATGAAGACAAATTTTTGCTCTCTCTTACTTCCCAAAGTAAAATTACTTCTTAATAACATTATAAACCCTAATAAGTTTCTGTCAATGAAAAATATCCTTTTTGTTGCTGACTGTACCTTCTTGGCATGTCTATCAATTATTAATGGGGATAATTATAATGAGCCTATACTCAATGTGGTTGTGTTCTGCCATTGATGAGCTCCTTCCACCTTCTGGTTGCATCATCAGATCAGATCTATGTAAGCCTACTATTGCAATGATATCAAAGTTAGAGATTTATACCTAATTACTTAACTAATCTTGACCATTACCACTTGACATTTTATGACATGTGTAAAAACTGGTTATGAGCCTTGCAGCTTGAAATAAATGTTTTTTTATTTTATTATTTACTAGCTGTTGCCCGCGACTTCGTACGCGTGGATTTGTAACATTATGCAGCAAAAGATATCAGTAGGGACGGTTAATGATTTGTTAATAATTATACAATATTATACAACGCATGAATTTTCAAGTCCACTATTAAAATAAAATGCTCGCTCCCGATGCAAACTTTATTAATACAAACTTTACAAACACGGTGCAATCAGTTTTCGTCTATTATAATATAATGCCCTTTTACCAAGTTTCATGTTCCTAGCTTAAACGAAAACTTGTACTACATAATTATAAACTACATCGTCTTTTTAAGGGGGCTTAGGGGTTGAATTATTAAGAATGTTGAAATAACTTTTTTTTGTAATATTATACAATGCCTTTCTAAGAAGTTTCAAAGCATTTGTAATGGATTCAACCTTTAACCCTTTTAGGGGATGAATATTTAAAAACGCTAAAATTACTTTTCTTGTATTTTAAAAATATGCCTTTATACAAAAACTGAAGTCCTGTACGCAAAAAAAGGTTTGATCTCCATACAAACTTTCAACCTCTTTTTTACCACCTTGGGGGATGAATTTTCAAAAATGCAGAATAAAGTTTTCTTCCCTTTTAATTAAATATCTTTCTACATAGTTTCAAAGTACCTAGCTTAAAATAAAATGAGGACCCCTACAAATTTTCAACCCCTTTTTAACCACTTTACGGGATGGATTTATAAAAACGCTGAAATTACTTTTCTTGTATTCTAATAATATGCCTTTAAACAAAGATTCAAGTCCCGCACTCAAAGAAATGTTTGATCTCTATACAAACTTTCAACCCCCTTTTCACCACCTTGGAGTATTAATTTTCAAAAACGCTAAAATCACGTTTCTACTCTTTTAATGATATACCTTTTCACGAAGTTTCTGATTTCTAGCTTAAAATAAAATGTGAACCCTATACAAACTTTCACCCCCCTTTTTACCACTTTGGGGGATGAATTTTTAATAACGCTGAAATTAGTTTTCTTGTTTTTTTAAATATAATACCTTTGTGAAAAGTTTCAAGTTCCTAGCTTATAATAAAATTTGACCCCCAGGACAAACTTTCATCCCGTGTTAAACCCTGTTTAAATTTCCAAAAACGTCGAAATATTTTTTTTGTAAGTGGCTGTTATGCCTTTCTAAGAAGTTTCTAATAGTGATGTACCGACTATTGATTTGGCCGACTAGCCGACTAATCGGCGCTCGGATGGCCGATTAGTCGGCCGACTAGTCGGCTAGTCGGCCAAATCCATAAATCATTTTCTCTCTTCAAAGTTTGCATTCCGATAGTCACTGCAGTAGCTTTGTCTAAGTTCGGATGCTTTGAAAAACATTTGTTTTGCTCTTTGCGTCACTTTTCGCGCGCAAGTTTTGTACATTTGATTTAATAAATGAAATGCACAATATATGTAGCATGATATTACGGCAACAAATATCCAAATAAAAAATATTTCGTTCCAATACAGACTTCATGCATGAATCATTTTGAGCATTTTGAGCACAAAGTGTCCCGCGTTTTGTGAGGTTTATCATTTTGTAGTAACTTAATTACAGATGCTTGAAAAAAATTAAAAAAAAAAAAAAACAAAGTGATGTACATAATAAAACGTTTGCAATTGTAACCAACTACATAATATTGTATGGACTGCGACGACATACATATTTTTTAGATACTTCGACAATACTTGGGTTTACCCTAGCTATGTATACATAGACATTGTTTTTTAGTGTGACATTGTTCATTTATATTTATTAATATTTTTATTTTAAATTTTTACTTCATAAATTGTTGGTTTTGCTGTTTCATTTAATGAAAGCATTTTGTTTTATCCTTTTGTGTAAAGTACTATGTCTTTTTCTTTGAAACAAATTAATCTATCTATCTACTCCCTACAGACAAATTTAATATAACAATATTAACAAAAATATTCGTATGCACCCTCAATAGGTATATAGTTTTATTAATTTGAATAAACTGGGTATTAAACATTTGATTTGCTGTTTATTTTGTTTATGTGCTATTTTTCTGTACTGTAATAAGTGGCAGACTAATCGGCCATTTTTGCCGACTAGTAGCCGACTAATCGCCGACTACAAATGTGGCCGGATAGTCGGCTTTACCGACTAGTCGGCGACTAGTCGGTACATCCCTAGTTTCTAAGCATTATTATTTTGTAATGGTTTCAAATTTTCAACCCCTTTTAGGGGATGAATTTTTAAAAACGCTGAAATTACTTTTCCTATATTCTAATAATATGCCTATATACAAAGTTTTAAGTCCCGCATTTGATAAAATTTTTGATCTCTATACAAACTTTCAACCCCTTTTTCACCACCTTAGGGGATGATTTTCAAAAACGCTGAAAGTAGTTTTCTTGTTTTTTAATAATATATATTTGACCCAAGGTTCGAATTCATAGCTTAAAATAAAACTTGAACCCCATACAAACTTTGGACCCCCATTTCACCTCTTTGGGGAATTTTTAAAAACCCCTTCTTAGTGCGTACTAACGTTATAAAAACTACCTATTGTAAAAAAAAACAGCTCTCTAGGTTGTCGGTTTGGGCTGGGCATTGATTTAAGTGAGTCAGTCAGTCACTGAGGACTTTTACGTTTATATATATAGATTACTCTTTCACACCTTGTCAAAGTCTGTAGATTTAGTTTGGCTTGGACTGACTCAATAAGCCAATACAAATAAGTTGTTTGTGCAATACAAGTGTGCCTTTGGTTATGCTGTTTATAGGTACAAGTGTGGCTCATCAATTCACCTAATAAATGATCATGCAGTTCAATGAGTTCTTAGACCACTGAATACAACATTTGCAGCTCTTTGAGACTCCTTTTGGTTTCAACCCTAACAGGCTAACATAGTCTAAAATAGAAAAAAGTTTAATACTACTCTTACAACAAAAATGTTATATGGCTGTTCACAAACATAGTCTTTACAAGCCAATATTCCAAAAAAATAATTACACAACCTATAAGTGTCTCAGAGGGATGTAATTATATCTTTGGAATGTTAGCTTGTGAAGATGTTTATGAACTGGACTTACTGGTTGGGGTATAGGAAAGGGGGGGCCATGTGTGTGTTAGGTTGACCGTGATTGAACAGTGCCGGAACTGACATGTTATAGTACCTACTATTGTCAGTTACAACCTCAGCAACAAATGGCACTGAAAGTCCCAAGAGCGGCCCCCCTTTCCCCTACTCTGACTTACCTAATTTATTTGTTATGATATAAAAAAAACAGATACTTACAATGTTACACTGAGGTCTATTGGTAATGTCCAATATCAATGGTCCAGAATGGAATGCCATTTTCATTCCATGCTTCTGCCTGAGAGTGATATTATTTCTACAAACGTTAAATTTATTGTCAGTTGTGTGTTCCAGTTGAATTTCCCAAAGTTTTGCATTCTCGGGTATTTGGGTACACCATTCCACTGTATAGCGTCCTTCTACGCCGTCTTCTGTCTTGTTAAAAGTAGTACCGATTTCAGATCCACATCGTGTCGTGATTTCTGCAAGTGCTGTCGACACCATAAAAAGCAACGACGCGGCCTTCAGCATCGTTTTTATACTCGAAAACCCCGCGATCATATACGATCTAACAAACAATAAACATGTTTGTATTCTTCACGTTTCGATGAAACCACAAGAAAACCAGTACTGTTGTTAAGTTTTAAACACTAAAGTATAAAAAATAACTATGGCAAAAGGAAATTAAGGTAAGGAAAATTTTGCGAAAACAACTATTACCAGCTATAGCCTTAATTTACATTCGACTTGACATTGACACAATTATTTTATTCCCTCATTTTGACAAATATTTGATAATTTGACAGCTGCTAGACGTCATACACCACAGATAACGCAGGCGTGCATGAACCCCTAAAAGTCATTGACGGGTGCATAGTATAATATATAGGAGACCAGACCGCGAACTTGGTTAGGTCAAAATCTCTTTTTCGTTCTCACTTATATCTGCGCCCATAAGGATGTACGGCGGACCACCTTACAAACGATCAAACGTGCGCCGGCCCGCACAAGGCCGCGGTTCCGTGCGGCCGTCTATAAGCCCTATAAGTTAACACGTTAGGCCCCATAAACACGAGCTATTTTTCAACGCGCGTAAAAAAGTGCTTGAATCCGACCGCACGTTAAATTCGATTTAACGGCCAACGCTTAAAGTCGAAAATCTAATAAAGCTTGACTAAAAGCGCCACCGCCTGCCATCGTGTGAACTTTGGTGTGAATAAATCAAAATACACATGTATCCGCGTTGAAAAAGCGCTCGTGCTAATAAGGCCTTAGGCGGCTGTACTTACGGTGATAGCCGTACTGCTAAACCTTAAATTCAATTGGCAAGTACGGCTATAGCCGTTACCGCCGCTGAACGCGTTAAGTAATTATAGCGATCCAGACGGGACAATCAAATTGCCAATTTAATCAATAACGAAATTGGCGTTCATATCGTCTAGCGTCCACACGTACACAATTCAATGGTGGGACCGGCGAGCCAATATCCTTGAATATCATTTTTGCGGCTGTATCACACAAGTAATTTGACAATTTAATCAAATTGTGAAGGTGTTATTATATCCACAATTTTGCAGTAAATTACACTTTCAACCGAAGTCTGGCTATCAAATGTAGAGATAGATACTACTGCTAACAGACGGGTGTACAGGACAGAGACTTTGATCCGGTCAACTTATCTCTTTCCCGCTTTCACTCATAGCTGCGTCCTTAACGTACGAAGACGCACCACCTACGAACCACACTCGATCGAATAAGCCTCGGACCGTACCACGGTCTCGATCTGGTACGCCCGTGTCTTAGTTGCTTTAATAACCCTTTTTAACCTTTCGCGTGCTACCTTTTTTTTTTAATAATTACCTTTTTTTTATGAAATAGGAGGCAAACGAGCAGACGGATCACCTGATGGTAAGCGATTACCGCCGCCCATGGACACCCGCAACACCTGCCTAATGTGTTACCACGGATGTAGATTTAATAAACCGGATGGAGTACACGGGCCAAAAAGTGTGTCCACATGAGAAGTCAAAGTGGGCGGTTGCACCTCTTTCTAATTAGGGCGACCATAAGTCATATGTATGTGGGATATTAGAATAAGTTGGAATGTATTCAGAAAGGAATTCACCTATTCAGAAAGGGCCTTTTTCTTCCCTGCTAGGAGCTAGTTTATACAAACCAAGTACCTACTTAAAAAGTATAACTCCCTAGGGAGTTATATTAATGAAAATTACAGGTTGTTTTTTTTTTCAAAATCCCGCGGGAACAAAATAGATCTTTGAAACAAAACGTACACCTGCATGAAATAAAATATTTTTTGACCAAGTGGGATTAAAAATCACGAAATGTCATGATAAATTAGGTGTGATAAGTTAAATATAAGATTTTTATTATGTGTGTTTTGGGTCGTCCAGAAATCATGTGATCATATTTGCCCTATTTATGACCCCCCTCTCCCCTTGGTGATTTTAACGTATATATATATACTTATTTAGCTTAACTTATTTTTACATTAAGTAAGTTACCTACGTACATAAGAATTCTGTAAGACCGATTCACATCGTGCCGACATCATAGTCACCCTAATGAGTTTGACAATGTTTGTATTGTATTTTTATCGTAAACTTGAATAGTTGAGGCTTACCTGTGAAAAGATATACCACAATCAGCAAAACTTTCACTCCTGCAACCTTTCACACATCTTTTACCCATTTTATACTATATTTCGCAAATAAATCCTGAGCGCCGCCATTCACGTATTTTGAAAATTTCTTCATCAAGTTGGGGATACCAATTAATATTCAAAGTTACTACAATGTCTACCGTATTAAAATTATAGTATTTTTTGTTGTGCACATGCTTGGTTAAATCAGTTAATAATATTGACATCATAATTATTTACAAATTACGTAAAAGATATCAGAACCGTACTCTGAATATAGCACTTAAATATTATAAGAAGGTATTTAATTTTAGTAGTTATTGATATAAATACTACCAAAATGGTAACTTTTTAACATTGGCAACATGTGCGAGTGGGACACCGCGACCCCCTTTTGCTATCTCATGTGGACCGTTTTCTCTAGTCTGGTACGAACACCTTTCTGGCTCGGTGATAAGGTTTAATTTAGTATGGCAAAAAAGTGACAGCTCGCTCCAGTTTATGATATAACTTCATGCCTCGTACGTACTCTACGAGGATATAACCAAATGGAGTAGCTATTAACAGGCATTCCCCTCTGTCGATAATAGTCGACCAATGGTCATACACAATGTATGGACTGACGTTTATCTGACATGGCTATTTTGACGATGACGTTACGTATACATTTGACGTTCCCCTCCCCTGCAAAAATTGGCACTTTTTTGTACAGCAAATTACAGACGTGGCGGCTCCGTTTGGTTATATCCTCCTAGTACGTACTAATAGACGTACCTATAGTACAGTCTGTCAAACAACTTTGTCAGTAGAAAAAGGCACGAAATTCAAATGTTCTTTGGGGCGATAACCCTTCGCACCATTATTTTTTACAGCGTATTCAAGTAAAACCTCGTAAACCTACTGACAAAAAAATGCTATTATAGTATAGACGAATTCGTTAATGACAGAGATTTAAATTTACTAGACATTCAATTAGATGTGACAAATATGTACGTACATAATTAATGAGATTAAATTTGAATGTATGTAATTAAATTGTATAATACCATAATTCACCAAACTTTAGTATTAATGACATAAGATGTACAAACATAACATAAGTATAGAAATAAGTCATTGACGTCATTGTAATGCCCTCACAGGGTAGCATGTACTATTCCTAAGATTATATTTAACACCATGTATTCTGATGCATCACTGTACTGTACATGTATACAATAAACAATATCTCGCTCTTACCCATAGCCGCGTCCTTATCAGACGTACAGCGAACCGACTCCCAAGTTTACCGCGAAGGTGGTGGTTCGGTAAGTACCTTCATATGAAATAAAACTATGAAAACGGATTATATCGCGTATATTGAATTTATAATACATACCGACGTTTCGAACCCTTTACAGCGTTCGTAGGCAACGGGTGACTGAGGAAAAACTACAAAGGGTTCCAAACGTCGGGATGTATTATAAATTCAATATACGCGATATAATCCGTTTTCATAGTTTTGTTTCATGAGTAACTATCGCGGTATATTATAATATTTCTTGTGCTTCTCCTAAATTTTGTGTTATGATTTGACAATGCTTTAAATTAATTAGCTATTATTAATAGTGTAATTTAATCATTAATTATTGTAATGTATGGATCTTGTTATTCGAAATAAATATATATTAAATTAAATTAAGTTAAGGGTTGTAAATAAAACAAC
This sequence comes from Cydia strobilella, assembly GCF_947568885.1. Classification (NCBI taxonomy): domain Eukaryota; kingdom Metazoa; phylum Arthropoda; class Insecta; order Lepidoptera; family Tortricidae; genus Cydia; species Cydia strobilella. The sequence goes on along the minus strand of NC_086041.1, from coordinate 15,127,053 downwards.
GGTATTCTCAATACACCACATACCTACATATGAAATAATAAATTACACTACATTAATAAATACAAAACGTAATCACATCCCAATCTGTTGGGCCAATACAGCGTACATGCCTAAAGCGGTCAGTCCAATAACCGAAGCGTTGAGTGCTCGAAATGCTAGCAGGGACCACGCGCTCAAAGACAGGAGGGAGCCAACGGCGTCTTCGAGCAGTGCTCTGTAAAAAAATAGAAGGACAGTTTTTGTTAAGATTTTTTTATTCGGTTTAGAAAAAAATCGTGGGCGTTATAAACGTTATTGAATTTAAATTTTAATCTCAAGTCTCAAAAGAGAGTAATTGTTTTTTCCGCACAGAGGACCAAATAGCTATTTATGCAACAAGTGCGGAAAGTGTATGATTTCCGACGAGTGTATAAAGGAATACGAGTCGGAAATCATCTTTACGCACGTGTATTATACAATGTTTTACTATGCATTGTGCGAGTAAATAAGAAAACATATCATGGCAAATAAGTTTAATTATTAAAAGGAGTGTTTGAAATCGACACGAGTTGCGAATTACCTATTCGCATGTGTATCGTACAACGTTTTACATTACATATGGCCCTTTACACTTTCGACATATGCACGAAAAGTGCTCTTTTCCGCACTAGTGCGAGAAAGTAGCACCGTATGTACTGTAAAAAAAAAAAAAAGCACTAGTGCGGAAAAGTAGTACTTTCCGCATGATATGGCTCCGTAGGAAACGCACTTTTCGAGCACATGCATTGCAAAAAAAACTTTTTCATTCTCATTCCGATGCATCATATGTGTTAGATTTTTAAAGTTCGAATACCGCTCCTGTTTTGTACAAAACGAATACATGGGTGCAGTGGGTTCAAGCAGCAGTTTTTGAAAAGTCGTAGCGCTTCTTTTATTCAGAATACGGTTGCGACGGTTGAAAAACATGAATAACAATCTTAAGGCCTTTCTGAAACCTGATTAAATAAGTTTCGCTCAATAGAGAATAATCACGAACATAGGTCTATAATGCACTATCTTTTGGCAACGTCACGTTGTGAATACCTATATAGACAGGGCCAGCTGCGCGACCACAACGGGCGCGTGCTTGCGGGGCAGGTCGGAGCAGGTCTACAGCCACACAAGCGCAGAAAGCGTGCTGCAGCACGTTGTCTAGGTATACCTACCTGCAGGGAGACAGGGCCGCAGCGCGACCACGACGGGCGCGTGCTTGCGGGGCAGGTCGGAGCGGGTCCACAGCCACACGAGCGCGGCTGACGCGGCGTGCTACAGCCACGTTGTGTATACCTGTAGGGAGAGAGCCAGCAGCGCAACCATGACGGGCGCATGCTTGCGGGGTAAGTCGGAGCGGGTCCACAGCCACACGAGCGCGGCCGAAACGGCGTGCTACAGCCACGTTGTGTATACCTGTAGGGAAACAGAGCGAGCAGCGCGACCACTACGGGCGCGTGCTTGCGGGACAGGTCGGAGCGGGTCAACAGCCACACGAGCGCGGCGGACGCGGCGTGCTGCAGCACGTTGTGTAGGTATACCTGTAGGGAGACAGGGCCAGCAGCGCGACCACGATGGGCGTGTGCTTGCGGGGCAGGTCGGAGCGGGTCCTCAGCCACAAGAGCGCGGCGGATGCGGCGTGCTGCAGCACGTTGTGTAGGTATACCTGTAGGGAGACAGGGCCAGCAGCGCGACCACAACGGGCGCGTGCTTGCGGGGCAGGTCGGAGCGGGTCCACAGCCACACGAGCGCGGCGGACGCGGCGTGCTGCAGGAGCGCCACGTTGGACTCGGCCGCGGCGCGCACGTAGCGCCAGTCGAACTCGGAGCCGCGCGCACCCACCCATAGCATCACGCTACGAGTCACGACAACCTGAAGACGAGTGCAAATATCGAATTAAATTTTTCTCAAACATGCTATGTAATATTGATATTACGTTCTTTAGGAAGTATCACGTCTCAGGCGCGGCTAGACGAGAGGTCTGTAATGAAGTTTCATACAAAGTTGCAGGCCTAGGCCGGGAAGTGGCTTTTTTTTTAATTTCCATTTCACATATATTTGTGACACAGCATAAAAAAAAACTATAACCAATATTTGTTGTTTGGTTCGGAATGACATTCTGCCAATACGCCTATAAAAAAAAACAATAAACAATATTTGATATATATTGCAGTTTTATTTGTATAGAATTTCCAAAAAATAATAATAAATAAAACATTATTAACAAATTCCAATAATATTGAATTGCAAATTTATAGTTGGTCAAACCAAATTGGCAGTAAATGAGAACAAAAAAAACTATACTCATTCTTTTCTTTCGAGTGCTAGTACTAGTGTAAGATAAAGATAGTATGATTCTCTCTGTCTATGTTTGAAATAAGACAGTCCTTTGACAAACTATAATTACAAATACAGATTTAAAATATTTTATTTAAATATTAGCGGTAAAAATGTCTACTCAAACACGCATAGGTATTTTTGTAATCGTTTTGGAGGTAAAGTTTAACATTTTTCATTCTGTAATTCTATTTTATTGGATTTATTGTGCGTTGTTGATTGTGTTATTTAAATTGAGTTTCGACGGAAATATTAAATGAATACCTGTTAATTATATTTCATGTTTAAGGCAACGATGTATGTGAAGCATAATATTAACATAAAAAACTATGTAATCTTAGTTATGTGGCTAAAACTACAGTCAGACGGGTGCAAGGCGAAAAAATCAAAGATACATAATAGCACAATCGGATTAAGTCTCACCTCGAAATCCTTCCAAAGATATGAAATTTGGTATGTATGTTAATTAAAGGTCTCTTTTTCATGTCCACACTATTTGACATTTGGGGACCTCGAGGAATCGCAGCCATCTTGGAAAATGTGTACCATCCTGGAGAAATTTGCGTTTTACTCTAAATATACGTTCTCTATGAAAATATGGTGTAAGGCAACATTAAAGCTTAATAAATTCTACACGAAAAAGTCCTAGATATCTTTGCGGAAAAAATACATCTTGTTATAGAAAATAATAGCTGAATCCAGATTTACCGCTTATACACTTTCAGGGGATATTCTCTTAATATGAAACTTAGCGGAATATGAATTTCACTTTTGTCTATACATTTGTACACGTTCTACCCCAATATCAACATTTTACTCGACTGCGACTTAAACAGAAAGTAGGGTTATGGGTACTAAAAATCAGTACATTCTGTAGCTCAGGATACAGGACGGATTTTTTTAAATGACTTATCGGTAGATTTCTCTTGACCTTTACAACCTGTTTACACCTGTTTTATTAAAGAAAAATCAATACAGCCGCCTTGAGAGGACGCCGAATAGTAAATCATATTTTTACTTCTAGCGCCTTAACTATTGAGTGGATTTCAATAAAATAGACATCAGTAGATCCATAATTAGTACACGAGTGCTACGCAATACAAATTTACTAAAATAAATGGAGGAAAAATGTTTAGGAGTTTTAGGACTTAAAAATGTGACTGCAAAAACAGATTTTAGGTCTTAAATGGGGTTTAAACAATAGTGACAGTAATGAAATTTGACACCTACAATTTCAGGGATCCCTGTTTTCGTGTCATAAAATTGGAGCTTCGGGGACCACGGGGATCAAACGCCATCTTGAAAAGTATAAGTCTTTTATGGTTTTTCTGTTTTTCTCGGAATATCTGGGTTTAATGTGAATACTGTGTATAGCGAAACAAAAGCTTATTAGGTTCTACACAAAAAAGGTATAAACTAAAACGGAGCTTTCTTCTAGAAATATGGCTCAGAAGTCAAATGGTTAAACTTAATCATCTACTAAAATTTTATTTTAAGACGGGTCAGAAAAAAATACTTGTATATTTTTTTTATCAATTTCTGGAACACAAAAACATTATCTACCCTGCCACGAAAAAAAAATGTGTGGAAACTTATAAGCTTCCCTTGTAACTTGTAAGCCCTATTTCTAGAAAAAGGCTTCGTTTTTGGGACACGGTGTTGTATAACTTATTAGTGTGGAATTTAATAAGCTTTCGTTTCGCCATACACAGTATTCACACTAAAACCCAGATATTCCGAGAAAAAAAGAAACACCTAAAAAGACTTACACTTTTCAAGATGGCGTTTGATCCCCAAGCTCCAATTACCTAGTCGGCTCATAAGTTCTGTCATATACATAGTATCAAATAAAATCAAAAGTTTAAGTTTATTCCGTATAATTTGTACAGCGTTTGAAAGCTTATAAACTAGAGAATCTAAATGTATAACATTTATTCAAAATGACCGCCATAATTATCTACACAGGCTTGAAGTCTTCGTGGCCAGTCGTCAATGGATTCACGCACCACTTTCATGTCGATATTGGCCACTGCCGTAGCAAGAGATTTTTTCAGCGAGTCTAGATTTGCATGAGGTTTTGAGCACACCTTTTCCTCTAAATACTGCCATATTTTATAGTCTACAGGATTAAGATCTGGGCTAGAGGAGGGCCAATCTTCATGCCGTATAAAGTCGATTTTATTGGAGGCGAGCCAGGCTTGTGTAGACTTTGCCTTATGGGCTGGAGCAGAGTCCTGCTGGAAAACCCAATGCTGGTTTAGAAACATCGTATGGGATAGTGGTTTCACAATATTAGTCAACACCGTGTCTTGGTACACTTTGGCACTAGTTTTTACTCCTTTCTCACAAAAATGCATACTAGTGACGCCCGCATAAGAAACTCCCAGCCAAACCATCACAGATGAAGGGTGATGACCTCTTCGAATACGGGGAATGCTATTAGACGCTTCTTTACTATTGCGAGCGTACACTCTATCATTTTGTTTATTACAGTTTTCTTCTATGTCAAAAATTTTCTCGTCCGAAAACAGTATACAACGGTGCTTATTTTTAGCGTACTTCTTCAATAAAGCTTTAGATCTTTTAAGCCTTAAAGCTTTAAGCCGACCATTGAGAAGATGGCCAGTTTTTCGTTTATAAGCACGAAGTCTCAGGTCTTGATTAAGCACTCTTTTCATCGTGTTTTTGCTCAAACCCATCTGGAGGGCCATAACTTTTTGTTTCCTAGCGGGATTTCTGGCAATGCGTGCCCTAATTGCTTGTACAACCGCTGGAGTCCTAGCTGTACGCGGACGACCGCTTCTTTTCTTGTCATTTAAACTAGAGACCTCACTGTATCTTTCTATGGTACGATACACAAATCTTAGAGAGAATTTTAAATTTTCAAGTAGTTTAAAAATTTTAGTCGGCGAGTGACCACAACGATATAGTGCAATTATTGCGGTACGGCTATCTTTAAGCGTCCACTCCATGTTGAAGAAAACAGAAAATTGCAAAATTATACTACTCAAATATTTAATAAAGATTCGAAATTCAAATGCAGAACGGTTTTTGTTTTAGGAGTTCCAAATTTAAATTTTAAAGGCCAGTGACAGAACTTATGAGCCGACTAGGTATATGACACGAAAACAGGGATCCCTGAAATTGTAGGTGTCAAATTTCATTACTGTCACTATTGTGTAAACCCCATTTAAGACCTAAAATCTGTTTTTGTAGTCACATTTTTAAGTTTTACACATTTTTCCTGCATTTATTTTAGTAAATTTGTATTGCATAGCACTCGTGTACCAATTATGGATCTACTGATGTATATTTTATTGAAATCCACTCAATAGTTTAGGCGCTAGAAGTAAAAATATGATTTACTATTCGGCGTACTCTCAAGGCGGCTGTATTAATTATTTTTTAATAAAACAGGTGTAAACAGGTTGTGATGGGCAAAAGGAATCTACCGATATGTCATTTTAAAAAATCCGTCAAGTATCCTGAGCTACAGGGTGTACTGATTTTCAGTATTTAAACCCTACTTTCTGTTTAAGTCGCAGTCGAGTAAAATGTTCATATTGGAGTAGAACGTGTACAAATGTCTAGACAGAAGTGGAATTCATATTCCTCCAAGTTTCATATTAAGAGAATATCCTCTGAAAGGGTATAAGCGCTAAATCTAGAGCAATTATTTTCTATAACTGTATTTTTTCCGCAGTTATCTTTGACTTTTTTGTGTAGAATTTAATAAGCTTTAATGTTGCCTTATACCATATTTACATAGAGAACATATATTTAGAGTAAAACGCAAATTTCTCCAGGATGGTACACATTTTTCAAGATGGCTGCGATTCCTCGAGGTCCCCAAATATCAAATAGTGTGGACATGAAAAAGAGACCTTTCATTAACATACATACCAAATTTCATATCTTTGGAAGGATTTCGAGGTGAGACTTAATCCGATTGTGCAATAAATATATCTTGAAAATTTGTGTAATAAATTGATTAACTACATGTGTAAAATATACGACACGTGTGATAAAGAAAGATACGTATAGGTAGTAGTTATATTTTGTGCCTCGTTTATTTTTAGTTTCTTTAGAAATAAAACTTTAATTTCGTGGAGATTTCTTTATTTATTTCATTGCATGTTTGAGAAAAGCACTATACATACATCGGCGTGGAAAGGGGTTGTCGGCCTCATAACTATCCGTATATATGCATTCGGCCGGCAACCCCTTACTTCCCAGCCTCTGTAGTAATGTACTATTACGATCGAACGTATAAAATTCATAGATAGCCTTCCATAATTGGCATGTTGGTTTGTACGATTTGCAAGGTTTTACTTCAGAAAATATAAAAGGTTCTGATGAAAAACACCAAACACAAAAAGAATCCACAACTCTACCAGATTAAAATGTATACATAATAATGGCAACAAACTTCACTGTCATAAATCTCATTTAATAGTATGTTTCTCTATGTTTCAACGATTATGAGGCTTTTAGTGTGCACTGAAAGAACAAATTCAGGTATTTCCTCATCAACATAGTACATCCTGAGATGTACCTATACTTTTTACCACTTAGACACCACCAGATGGTGCTGCTGCTGTACTTTTAAAATCCATGTGTGACAGTAGTCAAAATGTTATTATGTGTTAGAAAATTTAATATTGCATTGCCATCCAACTTACATTATGTATGTGAAGTTTCAGCTCAATCGAATAATGGGAAGTGGGTCCAATTTAGCTTGCAAGATTTGTTGATACATACATACTGTAGGTGTAGTGTGTGCTACGCCTTACCCTCACATGTGCATACCACTCTACTATATAAGCTGTCACTTATGTTATTTTAGACAATATAGATCTATCTTCCGAGCAAGTAGTATCATTTCAACGTCCCACCTCAAATGGCAATCCAGTCAGTGCGGCCTTGTGCTGCACAAACATTGCAAGTTAAATAAAAGCTTGTAAAATTGATGATACCTCTGCACTAGCCCAGCCTATAGCAGCTGTGAGGATTTTCGCATGGCCCTTTCCAGGCACAGAGTTAATGGCAAAATAGAGCCCAAGAAGATCAGCCAGGTCTACAGTCGCCTTCAGGATTTCCTGGAAAAAGTATAAGTTAACTTAGTTAATTTAGTTATTCATATAGAAATAAATAAAAGGGTTATTCTGAGAATATGTCTGCGGTTGTGTCTAATTACCATGACTCTTTACATACATTTTGTATGGACAATTAGACCTCAGACAAATTTTTTGAGAATGATCCAAAACATTGAATGTGGATGATGCCCCCGTGTGCAAATGGAATATCGCTATATGTAAATGAGCATATGCTAACACACCAGGGTACTGTGCGGATCCGCATGAGTGAAATGACCGCATAAAAGACATACCCAGAACTTGAGAAAACAGATATATGAATGGGAAATATAATTGAGTATTGTGCAAGAGAAAACAAAATGTAAAAAATAAATCTAGATGGTCAGACAACCTGAAAAGGAAGGGCAGCATCCGCTTGGTGTTCTCATTCCAACTCACTAAAGTGTCAAAAGACGTCAAAGATGTAGAGGTGTGTTGGCTTCGGCTCTGCGCACCCCTCCCAAATAGACATTATAATAATGGTTGCTGTTATTCATTGGTAAAACATTTCAATGATAAGTCTAGTATTAGTAGTAGTAGTGATATAAGTCTAGTATTTCAATGATGCCCTTTGATATGAAGTCTTGTATTTTTAAAGGATAAATGATAAAAGTTGTGGCTATACTGTCTATCCTAGGTAAATAGGACCAACGGTGATTGATCTTTAAGACTGATGCTGCACTACATTTACCAGTCTTTCTATAAATTTTTATAATCCAAAAAAAAGTAAAAATGGTTATTGTACTATTTGTACTTGTGTAATGATTTAAGGTAGACAGGATAAAAAACACCAAACAGCAGTTGTCGCAGAAATCTGATTACTGCACATTATCATACATCAGGGTTTTCAGTGCGAGAATGATTTGAGTAAGAGTAGAGCTAAACAGATATGTTAGTCTGAGATAACATCATATTATGCCTAATGAATAATGACCTCTTTGTAAATTTTATACACACTATGATACAATTTTATTTTCACCACATAAGCTTGTAAAGACCCTCTTTATCTTTCAAAAATGGAAGAGAAAGTTGCAACTTGTCCACAAGAGTGGCAAAGTAATTTGAAGCAAATTTTGAGTTGATTTCTGATGTCAGCAAGTAGAATTAACTTTTAAATGATGATTTTGAATGATAGGTATTAAATAATGTTCATTTGGATTTCATTTGAAATGTTTTATAGTAAATATTTTCCTAGCGTTGGTGTGGTGAAAAAATGTGTTTCACTTGGTAGCAGTTTCTTTAAATATAAAAAATATTAATTTTAATTTATTATTTTATTTCATTAAATATTCATAAGGCAGAAGCCTGCTAGAGTACAGTCTGTTTTTTAAGTCAATACCTACTCTTTGGCTAATGTCAAACATTCCCGCACCTTGTGTCAGACACTTTTTAGGAGTCCAGTTTTACATTTCATTAAATGTTAGAACATACCAATTCCAATAACTTTCAACTTAATATAAACTTTAATTCCAGAACTTAAAAATATTTTCTTTTTTGGATTAAACCATTAGTTGTGAAGTGGAATAAAAAAGTATGATTGAGGTAAATCCGTAAGTAAACTAAGATTGACAAAGTCGTACTTTATGGTTATTAAGCATAACTTACCAGAAACACATCATATTCACCCGTTGCTTGGTTAGAATCATAATCGGGGAAGAATGTAGCAAGCAGTAGCATCTTGCACAACTGGGTAAAGATGTACAGGCCTCCAGCGTATACACATTTTGAAAACGTTGCATATTCAGATCTGTAACATACCTTTTCTTATTTTAATAGGCCAAATTAGATTATTAACATAACCTAAAACATCTTACTTACACCCCAGAAAACTTGTAGGCCATATGATATGGAGCGTAAACTAACGCAAGACAGTTCCCAAAATGATAAAGCGTCATTTTTATTAATTATTTAAGTTATTTTGACCATATATTTTAGTAATATTAACTCAATAAAGACAACAATCAAGAATGCTACAAAACTACAAATCCAGCCAAATTTAAATTCATTCATCAATTAATATGTCAAAGTGACATTGACGTTACGTAGACGACAGCCATGATTACTTTTTATTCCGTTTAACGTTTAGACACTGAATTAACCTGAATAAAATTCGTTTTTTTTTTCTATCAATTATATACAAACTATGTCACTAACAGTTTTATTTAACAAATTATATTTTTATATTAATAATTTATCAAACACAGAGTAATATAATAGTAATATTAAACCAGATTGTTATTTACACGCGCCGATAATGCATAATACGAAATGTTAAGTGATTCCTTTTTACGTTGTAAAGCAGCAGAATGAATTATAAATTTTCTTTTAAAATGTAAAAGATGTAACAGTAAAGTTAGTTACGATTTATGTTTTATTTTATATTGAATTATGATTTGTATCGAATTTTAAAGAACAAGTTCAAAATAAACTATAATATCAGATTCCCTGTAGGTCGTGTCAAACTCACGCACGTATAATGGAAATAAAATCATCGCGGGAGATTTTTTTTTGTTGCTTCATTTGATTGATCGAGTAATTTATAATAACTTTTATTATGGTTTACCCCTTCTTTTTTATTGAAAAGGGGTGTTTTGAATGGAATACAATGACGGAGACCTTCTAAAGATGCTTTTTTTTGTAATTTAAACTTAGTTTAAAGGAAGTTAGGTTGTTTTTGTTTATTTGTGGTAAGTAACTATTATACATTATTTTACTTCTCAATACCTATTTAGAATTAATTAAGCTTTTTAAATAATACTTAGAAATAGCTATCGAGCATCATATTAATTGCTTACATTTTTTTAAGGATAATACTGAATTTATGGGGTGCCAACAATATAGAAAGGGACACATTGTGCAGGGGTTGATAAAAAAGGGGTAAGTTGTTTAACCCTTCCGTTTTTTAGCACACGCGCAAAAGAGTAAAGGGTATGTTAACCAATGGCAGGGCGCGGTTTGTAGATTCGAAATTTATTTGTCCGGAGGAAAACTTAGCCACCGCTCGGTGGCTGCTCCGGACGGTTTCATCAGTACCCTTTTAAACCTGCTAGCAGTAACCTGTCTGTATTATGCAAACAAGGGTGCTTCCATTTTTGTGTTAATGTACACACATAACTTTAAACTTGAGAAATGTCATTTTTAAATTTAAATTTAAAAACTTGTGGAAAGTTGGTTACCTTACCTACTAAACATGTAGTTGGTAAATCGTTTTTGTGATCTTTGGCTGATGGTTTCTAATTGGATTAATTTGTGATAATAGGTGAGTTTATTTGGCTTTAGTCTACATCTCATTAACAATAATTAAAAATATATTTAGGTTACTAAGTTTTTGGTGGCCCACATGAATTTCCTGTATCTACAGACCCTACAGTGTTAGGTAATACTGAAATTCGATTCTGGCCAAATGCACATTTTTTGCATTGATTGTTATATGTTATTGCAAAAGTTAAATTTGTAAACTGATGTCTGTATTGTGTAAAAGCACTATTAAGTTTCAATTTCAATTTATTTATTTTGTTAATACACACAGATACAATATTGGTCATGTCAGTGTGGTACAAATTCATGAGTGCATATTACGCCACAATAGGCATGCAAAATATGAATCTTACACTAAAACTATAATTAGCCTATCTTCTTAGCTAACTAATAGGTATACATTTAAACTTATGGGACATTTCACGTCAAGCGGGCAGCAAGAAAAATGTCAAGTTCTGGATTTTGTTCATAGTTGGATTAATTGGACCTATATGTGAACTAAAAAATTTGGCATCATTACTTTTTTAATATATTGCTTCGTTAAAAATTTATACGCATTTAAAAAAACTACAAAATTTGAGGAATGGATTTAAAAAAAAATATTATTGCAATTCTTTCAATGGATTTAATAATAACTAAATAGTGATTATTTGAGAATATTAGTTGATTTCCTAGAAAATTTATAAAAAAAAGTTTTTTTATCTTTTTTTCATATAACAAACCGGAAGTTAGTATTAAATATCTTTTTTTTTCCAACTTCGCATTTTTTTATATTTTTTATTTTTACACAATAATGTAGCTTATGGTGTATAATGGCATCTCGATCGATTGGTTTTGAAGATTCATGAAGTAATTCGAAAGTACTGCCCGACGCTCCGTACTATGTAGGTAGTTCTATGTGGCAGTCTTTAATGGCCAATTACGGGTTTTTTTACTTTTGCGTAACGGAATTAAAGCAATAAACAATATTTCATCGGTTAAGATGTATAAAAGCAAATCATGTCTTATTCAATCGTGCCTTGTAGCGCTATCTGTGATGGTTTAGGCGGGGTATGTCACATGCTTAAGAGGTCACTTTCGAGTTAGGTCACGTTCTGAGGACGTCACTTTCTGTACGTCACATTCTGAGTTTGTCACATTCTGAGTTCGTCACATTCTGAGTACGTCACTTTCTGAGAACACCACTTTCTGAGGACGTCAATTTCTGAGAACGCCACTTTCTGAGGCCCTCGCTTAGTGAGTGCATGAGTGCAGTAAGGTTTACAATTGATGAGATAAGTGTGTGTTTTTATTTATAAATTAATATAAACACTAACTGATGACTTCTAATAAATAAGAAGTGATGAGATGAGGTATGTAGGTACTAATAAAAGGTACTAATAAAAAATGAAAACTAAAACTGTGTAATGTAAAGGGCTTAACCAAATATATGAGGAAGATTATTAACATGATAATTATGATTTAACTCAAACCACTATAGGGCTATGTAGTACGCATTTACGGTTAAGAAAAATAAGGGTTTTAGTGTTTTCTGTTTTTACTTTTGTGATATTCTATAACATAATATAACTACATACACCACATAGCTAGAAAAGAGCCATACAATTTGTATTTTGATCTCAGACTTTAATATTCAGACTTCTATTGTAGGTACATAGAACTTTCATCGCATTTCGTTGTATCATGTGTGGGTAAACTATTTTTATGGGTTATTTTATCTAACCTCATACAAAATAGTTCCTTCCAAAAGTACCTACTTAAATTTTTAAATACCTGTATAACAGCTACTGAAAACAATATTGGAAAAACGGAAAATGTATGCGAAAACGCAACATGAAACACTAAGACACAACCCTCAAGAGAAAATTACTAAAAAGTAAAAAGGAATAAAATAAAAGGCAGCCGGAGTCCACTCACGTCATCCCTCCATTACAGCATTGTCCTGCGACAATGGGCCGGGATAAAGAATCGCGGCCATTAGGTAAATTTCCTTATTCATTTTTTGCGTGACACCCGAGGGTAGCGGTAAAAAGGACGCGCATTTATCATGGCTGGAGAGCTTGAGATTGAGATCTCGACGCTTGAAGGTTTTTGCTGTAATCGATTGGAGTGCAGGTGCCGGGCGAGGTCAGCTATGGTACCTCCCTATCTTCCTTGTTAAAACAAATAGCATTTCAGCACTAAGATGCGTGATATTGAAAATATGGTTCAGGGCTTCAGACGGTTGATTATATAGTGTTCAACACAGGTGTTCAACTTAGAGAACTTAAAACATTTTTTTTTCTACTCGTCGAGTATAATCTGTGTATTACAACTTCATATGCAACACCTACAACCTTACTCTTTTCAACGTTGGATAGTCTATGGCACTTCCGACTCAAGCATAAGAATTTTATCGATACGGTTTAGTCAAGTACATGGAGACTATATAAAGGAGCCAAATCTCTATGTATGAAAAGTGTCCATCAAAAAACAGTAATTAGGCGGCGCCACCAATCACCGAAATACTACCAAAAACAACCTACGTAATTTGGTCGGGTTATTTGTTGCCTTATATGGTTCATGTTATACTCATGTCCCAGAGCCTAACTAGCGCCACCGGAGAGATTAGGAACTATTATTTAAAGCTTAAAGCGGTCACTTTTGCAACAATTCTGCCATAAGAGATTGGCATCCTTTCTATACCATCCATAGTCAAGTATAAACATTTTGAAAATAGAACTTCATACATTTCCATAAAATATTTCTTGTTTAAGGAGACTCGATTCAATGCAAATTAGCCTACTTAAACACGCTGCGTCGCATCTGCTTTGTGATTGGTTGGCCAACAAAAACATTTTATGTTGGAGTAGAAACAATTGCTTCATAAGTCAGAAACGCGCATGTGACACCCTTCATATAGCAACTTTATACCCTACGAAAACCGCTTAGCGTTGCTTGTTAGTCTCCATAGGCTACGGTGGCCAAAATCGAGAAAAAAACTGTCTTAAAATTGAATTTAGCAAGGAGCAGGTACCAGGGCCTCATGAGTTACGAGGAGGTGTCGTTGACCTACCCGCCGGGGGCGCTAGGGGGGCTAAGGTTGTAGTGTTGCATATGAAGTTGTAATACACAGATTATACTCGACGAGTAGAAAAAATACTATTACCGAGGAGCATGAATATATATTGTATAAAATATGTAAATGTGTATCATACCATATACCTATTAAATTTATTTTAAAACTGGTCACTCACGTATTATTAAGATGAATAGCTCGACATGTTTCGATCCAATTCATCGTTGCTCCGTGAAGAGGATCCTCGTAAATTGGATGGAAACATGTCGAGCTTAATAATACGTGAGTACGTTTTAAAATATTTTTTTAATACAGGCTCAAAAAATGCTACTTTTCGTGGCTGTTTAGCGTGCGGAAAGTTGGTTTTCGCGAACTAGTGCTTTTTACTTTTCCAATTTTTTTAAATTTTTACTTGTTCCAATTCATGACTACTTATTGATGAGTGTTAATATTAGTTTTCTTTAAACGTCGTAATCAACATAAAAACCTACTTTTAATGTAAGAATACGAAAAATATGCATATTTCATATTTTATTACTTACCTCTTCATCATTATAAGTATTATAACACGTTTTTTTTTCATGTTGAAAAACCGTTCTTAATAAGTTGTCTGAATGGAACGGAACGCCTGTCAAAGAAGAGGCGTATTTTCTTACTGCAAGAATGTTTTAAGTTTCCAAAGGCAACATTCGATGTTGTTTTTATAAATATACGATACACAAATAATCGTAAATAACGATATTTAGGTAATAATAGTACAATGTTTTAATATTTATAATTGTTTCTTTCTTATAGAACATGCAATTGAAAAAAAAATCTGTCATTGAAGTGGGTTTAATAATAATAACAAAATCTATTCTATTAAGCTTAGAATAAATTTAAAAGTGGAAAAATTACTGCCTTGGGTGAGACTTGAACTCACGGCCTCTGGATCGATACTCCAGCGCTCTGCCAACTGAGCCACCAAGACCACCACTCGACTGTGGGATTGTGTGGGATTTTTCCACTTTTAAATTTATTCTAAGCTTAATAGAATCGATCGCAGACGTTTCTACTTGTTAAAAACTAAAATCTATTCTAGTCGAATAAAAGCTAGAAAAACACCTCTTCATAATGTCGATGTCAATGATGTCACAGAATTAATAATATAAAAGTTTCGAATTCCATTCCTTACTTGTTGCTTATTGCTTTTCTTATTTTTTCGCAACTGTATTAAAAAAAGTCGTTCGATACACGTGCGGAAATGTCATTCTTCAGTAATGACATACTTTCCGCACTAGCATCGGAATGTACTATTAATATGTTTGAGTCTCAGTCTTGAGTTTTATAGTTAAAATACCATATACCTAATATATTGGTATGTTACACGTGCCTAATAATTTTACCTTAGACATCGCCATTTTTATCAATGTACGGTTATTTTAAGTGTGGGCACTCAAGATAAGTGTTCGATGCAATAAAAAAATCACCGCTATTCTTACTCTTTATTCTATTAAGCGTCTCTTTCAGATCCTTACAACGCTGAAACTTCTATTGGCCTCATATAGTTACAGTGTCAAGTACCTATTTCATACCAAATGAGGCATATACTTATTCCTATACTTAGGATTCTTAGGAATCCAGTTTTTAATATCTTTGAGCATCTTTAAGTTCTTATTTTCTTCCTTGTAATTCCTATCAAGTATATTTCGCTGAAGTTTTTAATAGGTACCTATGTACTTACCTTCAAATTTAAATAAAACACACTGGGTCTCTACTGACTACAAAAAACGAATGTAAACTCCGAACACATGTATCTTCAAGGAAGAGCTCTTCCATCCCGAATTCGTCATCAATAATGCGTTATAGAAAAATAATTTCAATTTGGGGTGGCTGCATTATTCCAGTCACGCGGGCTGCAGGCGAGTGCGGCGGCTGATAGCGGCGGGGCTTATCGGAAACGGCTTACGGTGACCCCCGGCCCAGGCTTGGGCCCCCTGCGACATTCCTCCGACCCTCCGATCGATCTCAATGCAAATACCCACGCTAGGGGACCCTCCACTATTGTTTCTTGCTCGTAATTTTCTTATTGCTTTTCCGAAGTTTTCGACCGTCGTAGTTACCTATGGCTGAGCTGAACAAAGATGTCTATCTGTATTAAGTATAATGTGATTTCGTAAGAAACTGTTATTGCAAAGTTGGTAGACAGCTATGAGCTACTGCGTAATCGTAATACTTGTATGAAAGTATCATTTAGATGCGTGGAAATGAACACAGTCACTTACCTATTACTATTAAAGTAAAAACTTGATTCATAAACGCTGTTATCTACTCTCTACCGATCAAGAATATCGAGAACTGTATAACACGTTTACACGTGTAGGCAGTTGGATACTATGTCGAAATTCCAAATGCTAATGCTACGTATAAATTCCATCTCGGCTGAAGATACTGGGTAATATGTAATATCCAAGGTTCCATTACGTGATGGCTGATCAAAAAGTCCTATTCGGTTTTATATGCCACTGAATATTGAGCGACTGTCGTATAATATCCGCAATGAGATGTAAGTACGGTGGAGGGCGTGAGATGGGAGTTAAGGTATCTACCTATTTCGCCTACGTGTGGCTTTGAATCGAATACTAAATCGAGTCTGTGTCTAGACTCACTTTAAAAACAGTTATACAAATATTACAAATATCGCACCTACGTTACGATATTTTCTTAACGATGTGATATACCATATATAACTACGAATGTGTTACTTAAAATTAATAAGTTAACTTGCTTATGATAATTTGTCTTGAAAGAGATAAAAATAATGTAGGTACATGCTCAACACGAACAAGTCAAAACCTGCAATAATTATTGCCACAAGCAGTTGGAAAATGTTCGTAAATTAAATCAATACGCAGCAAAATATGTACTAAAGCAATTAAAAGTATGGCTGGTAAAGTAGGCCAAGCAATAAGAAGATATAGAGGGAAATGCTAGGAACACAATTTTTAACTTAGTAGCTTTGTTTGGACTAGTTAGGAGATGAACATATTAAAAGTCCCCGGTCGTAACCCTAGTGCTGGAGGGGTGAGGGGGGGTTTGAAGGTTCCATTTTTCGGTTTTTCGATTATATCTCGGAAACTATGCGTCTGAGCGACGTGGCCACTTATACAAAATGAAAAGAGATTTAATTTGTTATAAGTTTTATTCAGTCAAGTTTTTCGATATCTTGTATAGTTTTTGAGATATCCGCTCTTGAAAGTTGATTTAGGGCTCTCATTTTTATCTTGATTATCTACATCAGTAAAGCTGCTAGGCCGGGTTTGGTAACGTTTTCGTATAAATCGGGGGTGCTGAATTCATTTATGGTATCAACATTGACACCTTTCCGAAGTAAAAACATATAAACTTTAAACAAATAACTTTTTTTTTTAACTCCTCTTCACGCTTAAACCGCTGAACCGATTTAGTTGAAATTTGGTAAATATGTGTTTTAAGTCCTGAGACAGGATATAATATACATAGTTTTTATCTCAAAAATCATACTTTGAAGGTGTGAAATTTGGTGTGAGGGGAATTCAACTTCTTCGCCGAAGTTGAATTCCTGAGGTTAATACTGTTTAAATTTAGGTTTGAAGTCATGTTTGGTATCATTATCAACTAAATCAAACATGTAGACCATCCCAAATATTATTTAAATAGGTTCAGCGGTTATTGATTCCCCATACAAATTTCCACCCCACTTTTCACTCCCTTAAAAGATGATTTTGGTTATAAAAACTATCCTATGTACTGTCCCGGGACTCAAACCATCTCTATACCGAATTTCAACGAAATCAGTTCGGCGGTTTAAGCGTAAAGAGGAGTTTTATAAAAATATTTTTTTTAAAATTTTGTTTTTACTTAGGAATGGTGTCAATGTTGATACCATAAATGAATTCAGCAACCCCCCATTTATACGAAAACGATCCCATACCCGACCTAGCAGCTTCACTGATGTAGATAATCAAGATAAAAATGAGAGCCCTAAATAAACCTTCAAGAGCGGATATCTCAAAAACTATACAAGATATCGAAAAACTTGACTAAATAAGACTTGTAACAAATTAAATCTTTTTTCATTTTATATAAGTAGCCAAGTCGCTCAGACGCATAGTTTCCGAGATATAATAAAAAAACCGAAAAATGGAACCTTCAAACCCCCCTCACCCCCCCAGCACCAGGGTTACGGCCGGGGACTTTTGATATGTTCATCTCCTAACTAGTCCAAACAAAGCTACGAAGTTAAAAATTGTGTTCCTAGCATTTCCCTCTATACCTTTTTTTGGGCATTTATTTCCTGGCCTAAAGTGCATAATTGGCGTTCGCGTGAACATTACCACATGCGCTAACTGAAGCGAATTCTGTGCGAGGGCGCTGCTGTGTTTTGGAAACAACGACTTGTTATTCACGCTCCCTGTTTTCCTGGCGTATTTATTCATAGGTCGGCGCGTATTTTTTACTCGCTCATAAATATTAAACGTGGCTCGTGCCACTAGGATTTTCAATTCGACAGTTTCGCCAGATCCCCTTAGATTTTAGGCTTTCTTTCCGCGGATTAGAGCGGCCTGATGTATGGCCGCGGGTGGCGGTAAATCAAATTTTGATTGGTATTTTCTTTGTGGAAAGTCGGAATCGTCCGATGGGAGCGTCGCATAACGTGGGTTAACCGATCCCCTGGCGCCGCGACCGTCTTATGTGGATTACGATATTTTGTATTTCTTATTCTGAGATAGACGTGCCGCGCGCAATTTCACACAATCGCAACATGCCCAACGAGGCAGGTATGTAGATGTAGGTATCGCTTAGCCGCCCCCAGTTATTTTGAAGTTAGATCATGCCTTGTACGTCCTTTCCAATAGTTAGAAAGTTTGAAATAGGTCGACATTCGACAGTAGACAAGCGTATTTCGTATCATTAACACGTTTTTTAAACAAAGTCCCCCCCACGTCTGTCTGTGTGTATGTATGTTCGCTATAAACCCAAAAACTACTGAACGGATGCGGTTTTCACCTATCAATAGAGTGATTTTTGAGGAAGGTTTAGGTGTATAATTCGTTAAGTTTTATCCGTTCGTATCGGTCTTGTACTATACCTATTCCATATTTAGTTTGTCGTTACAATAATCGTATAGAAACAAAAAAAACTAAAGTATCGCTTGTAAAATGACAAGGCAATAACACTTAAATAGCTACTTTAAGTTTACTTAGGGGCTATTGGAATCAAATTTGCTTGGATAAGTTGATTTTAGTGAAATAACTCTGAGATGGCGCGCCCGAGGCGAGTCGTAACCGCTCGTGTGATCCAATTGCGGGAGAGAGTCGCTTCAAACGGATGAAATCAAATTCAGCCGCCCTTTAAATATTTGAACTGATGCTAGATTGGCGGGCGGGGGCCGTGGGGATGCGTCGTACTATTATTTTCAGGTAAAAAATCGAGGAAACTGACTTATACCGGGGTTATTTAGAGGGCGCTTATGCTCGCCCATAATATTACGATTGCTTCGGTTTTATTCATATGTGTATAACCTCATTCTTTGGTTCCGACTTAATACATAAACCGTTTATTCTTGATGATACCGCAGGACTTGTTAGTAAAGGTTACGTTTTATTCTTCGCGTCCATTTCGTTATACCATACTTCGTCAGCGCAACGAGGCGTTCGCAAACAGAAACGTATTGTTAACGAAACTTACAGTTAAGCATACTTTGCAAAAATTGAAAATCGTAGCGTCGCCCCGCGAGCATGCCCAGCGGGCGGAGGTGGGGTCTCCTCCGGATAAAAAAAAGGATCTCAAGAAATGCTCGACCCTTTTTATACTAAATAGATAGCTAACATGACCTGAGTGGAGTTTCAATAGATGCTTTCTCGACGGACGTAGCGACCTGTAAGGAATCGAGGGGCCGGTGAAGTGAGGCGCACTCCACGCCTCCGCCGTGTGTCGCAGTTTTTCCTTTTATTTTTTACGCGAGCCCTCCGAGGGATAAGAGCTGGAATTCTTTTTAAATTGGAAATGTTTTCTAAGAGGATTACAATTTGCGGAGGTGTACGGACGGTATTGGGAATAAGGGATAGCTGTGTAATAATGTTTTGTGTTTAACATGCTTAGAATTCTTTAAGGAGTTTTGAAGTGGGTTTATTTCAAAATACTTTTCCGGTTTTCTATTTCTCGTTAACTTTCTTACTTTCCTCCTTTTATTGATTTTTGTTTTGCTTGCTTTCCACTCGTATCATCACACAATGAATATGCATCTACCGAATGGGAGCGTTGTGCATTTTTAATTCCATACAATTCTATAATTTCGACTCGAGAGACTAACACGCACTCACACATTACTGTAATCCACTGTGAATAAAAATATTGAAAAACACTATTGAGCAGTTTACAATAGACGAACATGCCAAATAGCCTTCGCACGTGATCCCGTGTGTAGTTGAAGCCCATACGCTGAGTAAAGAATAGTCGAAATTGTAACTGTGCTCCCCTAATTGTAAAGCCCTTTGTCCCATTGCCACAAGGGCTACTATGGCTTGGTTGTAGGCCGTTGCTTGGGAATGCACATGATTATCCCTTGCAGTGGAAAGGGGCATTATTTTTTAAACTCGCCTCCACCCTCGCCTCGCGACCGTCTGCGCAATTTGACCGGCTTTGTTGTTAGGTACATATAGTGCAAGAGCTACTACTACTTTCCAAATTATACGAAATACTAGTGGCTGGAAACTTGATTTTTCCATTAATTATGTCACTATAAGGCAGGGTTTCTTAAACTTTTTGCAGGCAGGGACCACTTTCACAATTGAAACAATTCCACGGACCCCGGTCAAAAAATTATTCAAGAAAAAATTAAAAACCTTATTTATATTTTAAAATTTACTTTTATTATAAGTTTCATTACACTTAGGTCTCGTCAAGTTTACTACAAGATTTCCTCATAAGTATGTTTACAGTAGGTAACTGATTAAACTGACCTACTGCGGACCCCTGATAAACATGCTACGGACCCCTAGGGGGTCCGTGGACTCCACTCAGCCATAAGGTGATCGAAGACCTCCTATCTGATTATTAAATTTATGCCCATTTGTACCTGTAGATACCTACTAACTTTCAGACTAAGCTTCGTTAACATTTTTTCCGATGTGTTTTTCTTTTAAAAATTGATATAACTTGTAGAATAAACTGAATAAAGATCTTTGTTTTTAGAGCAATTGGTATGCCATTTTTGAAGACACTGCTACTAAATTACCTACTCATGATCATCTGAACCATAAAATAATTCCTCCTAATACGCCCAAGCTCTTGGTTCAAGCCCCTAAAATCATTCGCTAGGGTGCGATGTATTGAAAAAATATTTTTCTACTTGCGACCGGGTTCCCACTCGGCTTTAAATTGTAACCACCCACAATAATTGAGTTTCTTTCGGGGTCTATAAGGCGTGTGCATTATTGAGTCGTGGAATGTGACAGGTGGTCATTTTTAAATTAGATGATGGGTCATTCCAATGAATATCTTAAAAACGATGTATTGTTATATTGCAATGAATTATAGGCAGAGTTAGACCAAGAGAAGTCTGCTATAATTTTGATACCACATGCAGTGCAAGTGGTATTTATACGTCATAATTTCATAGAAGTTTGACGTTTAAAATAACACTTGCACTGCGTGTGCTATCAAAATCGTTGCAGACTTGTCTCTTGGTCTGACTCTATTACGTAACTATACTATAAAAGCTTGACATGATTAGAAATTTAACGGATTTTAATGATAACTTCTATAAATTGATAATAATAATAATAATAATAAGCCCGCAGGGCAGCTTGTGGCGAGCTGTTGGGGAGTAACGACCCCACGGACCCGAGTGCTCCCGAGAGTCGGTCAGGGTCTCCGTCTCCGGCGTGTCTTCATCGGTCGGAGTGGACCCCAAGGGGACCTGCAGGACTCTCAGCTCTGGCTTGCCTTCATTGGCCGTCCAGAGAGGAGTCGCTAGAGCTATATGCTCCAGGGGTGGAAGTGAAAGATGCATAAGACGCGAGTTGGCACAGTGGCTGGTAACAGCCACTGGGTAGAAAGCGGCGCACACCTCTCGACACCCCTGAGCCGCTCACACCGGTGTTGCTCCTGGTCGTCTTCACGACGGCAGTTTCAGGGGCCCATCTAGTCGGCGGCGAGTCACCACCTGCCTCGATAACGTGTACAGACATTGTTATGGCAGGTGTCCGGACCTCTTAGCAATAGCCCAATCTTTTGACCAGCCAAACTTCAATACCATAACCGGCACCCTTTTTACTGTATTTATAATAGCCCCTACACCTGTTGGGACCGATTTACGGGTATCTATTTGTACCCGTGAATGGGTTCTAGCAGGTGTATTACATAACAGCAAACTTCTCCAAAGGGCCTCTACGTGTTGGATCTGTATCCCCACGCACGCCTATCAAATGACCGGGATGTATATACCCGTGAGTTTATACGAGATACAAATAATAATAATAATAATAAAATACTTTATTGTGCACTACAAAGAAAAATACATGTTACAAACAAAGACAGGACATAAGTGAGTAGGTAACAACAGGCGGACTTATCGCTAAAAAGCGATCTCTTCCAGACAACCTTCAGATAGCGAACTATAACTATAGATAATTTATTTAAATTTGTATGTAAGCAGTAGAGTCAAAAATCAGTACCTAATTGCGCTTTTGGACTTGATAATTTTTGGATTTTTGTCGGTTTGTATGTATTTGTCTGTTTTTCGCCGACCTTGGTGACGATAAAAACTTAAAAAAGAAAGAAAAACCGACTTCAAAAAGGATAAAATTAAATAATATTATTCCTTTTCTATGCGCTAGCAACTGATACGTTTGAAATCGGTGCCAAACCAAATTTTTAAAGCATCAACACCGTCAAATCGAATGCCAACCCTGGTGTAGTTTGATAAAAAAGAAAGAACCAGTATGTAATGAGTATTGAAACTCCTCAAATATTAGGCATACATATACATCTCTTATTGGCTTGGCACCGACTTCAAACGTATCAGTTGCTAGCGCATAGAAAAGGAATAATATAATTTTATTTTACCCTTTTTGAAGTCGGTTATTTTTTATGTTTTTTTTTTCTACTTTTTAGTTCAATTATTTTATGCGAACTATGCATCGTTAAATAGTTCCGTTGTGTACTTCATCAGCAGTTCCACTTTATCAAATGACAAAAGGTACCAAAGGGTCCGTCCGTCTGGCCGCCTGTCTGTCTGTCACCAGGCTGTATCTCATGAACCGTGATAGCTAGACAGTTGAAATTGTATTGTATTATATATTATATGTATTTCTGTTGCCTCTATAACAACAAATACTAAAAACAGAATTAGTTATTTACGATACAAGTGCGGAAAAGAGGAAATTCGAAACGAGTGGCGATAAATTAAAACACGACCGCAGGGAGTGTTTTAAATCGACACGAGTTGCGAATTACCTATTCGCACGTGTATCGTACAACGTTTTACAGTACATATGGCTCTTTAAACTTTCGACATATGCACGAAAAGTGCTATTTGACGCACTAATGCGAGAAAGTAGCACCATATGTACTGTAAAATATATAGTAGATTGTTAACCAAGGGATGAAAGGCACTCATTCCTGCCGAGGTATTTTGGCGCTCGAACGCAGTGAGAGCGCCAATAGTCCGAGGCTGAAATGATGCCTTTCACCCGAGTTAAACACTCTACTTTTCATTTCGAATACGAGAAAAGTAAAATGAATGTGTTTTTTAAACATGACTAAGTATACATTTTTATAGTATTTCTTGAGGGTACTTTCAATTAACAATTTAGGCAAAAGTATCGTTATTTATGGAACGGAGAGTCAAATATCATAATGGAAATTGTATAAAAAATCCATTTAAATTCAAATTTCAATTGCTTATCGTAAAAAAAGTAAAAAAATCGTACTTCGAACGTAAAATTCTCTAGTGCAGACACGTATCATTTTCTGCACACCTTTTAGAACAACAATGACCCTCTTTCAGAGCGTGAGAAATGAAAAATATTTAAATGGGGCTCCCATACAACAAACGTGATTTTTTTGCTGTTTTTTATTCCGTAATGGTACGGAACCCTTCGTGCGCGAGTCCGACTCGCACTTGGCCGGTTTTGTTTATGCTTAGTTTGTTGATGAAAATACAAAAATCGCTGTATGTATGCTTATAATATTTGAGGAGTTCCCTCAATCCCAAATGGAATCCACCATCAGACTAAAACTTGATCAAAATGTTCTTTATAAATCTTACTGGCTTAGTAAACATAACGAAGAGGACAAATCGTCAAAGTGAACTATGCATCGTTAAAGAGTTTCGTTTTGATCATCATCAGCAGTTCCACTTCATTAAATGTCAGTTTTTCTGAACGTAAATACTTGATTTATAAATGTAAGTACAAAAATCACTATATGTATGCCTATAAGATTCGAGGAGTTCCCTGGATTCCTCATGGATCCCATCATCAGAACTGGGTTTTGACAAAAACGGGACCAACTTGGGACTATACACATTCAAACATAAAACTTCTCAACTTGGCAACCGCAGCTGCGTTACTGTTGAAATGTTTACGCGGGGGTTGCCACTGTCAATTTTTTAATCCTCATGTCAACGTTCTAATCGCGGCAGTAATGCGGTTACGAACGTCCCTCATTTTGGCAAGGAAATCGACAATTACAGCGCCCGGGTCAAGGCCGAAGCAGTCATGCAGCTGCAGTATCCGAACGTCATTAACATTCGGATGTCAACTGCAGCTGCATTACTGTCGCGATTATGACGTTCAATCCGTCACTCATTTTATCAAGGAAATAGACAGATATAGCGGCGGCGTTGTTGTCGCAACAGCAGTAATGCTGCTGCAGTTGACATCCGAATGTCACCTCAATTCTACGCGGCCGAGGCTGTGTCACAGTATTACAATTATTCTTCCCTACAGTAGCGCGACGAATGTACTTACACAGAGCAATGGAGGGGAACTCGCGGGGAGGCGGGCGGCGCGGGCCGCGTACCACAAACACGCTTAGTTTGTGGTACCGAGCGCGAAGGGCAGACGCGGGCGTGTTTTTACTTCAATTATCATCACTACATAATTATTAGTAATAATTATACATATTCTGTAATGGTGCGCACAAACTGTTCTGTGTACGGATGTAATTCGACATCGAAATCCCAGACGGATTCAAAGTTTCATAGATTTCCCCGCGACGAGAGGTGTAGGTGTTTTCCATTTGTGTACTTATAAGTTGGAACTAAATACCAAAACACCATCTAGGAATTACCTACTTACTAATAAGTATTATGTAATTATTTGTATGAATATGAACTAAGGGCTACTTGCACTCGATCGTGACGAGAAAAACCTCATGAAGTTTTATAAAAATTATGTAGTAGAAGGTACAATCATCATTATTTACCTACCTATTAGGTAAGTAGGTAGGTATGTACATGTTCATCTTGTAATTATTAATTTAATTAAAACACAGAATTAAATATAACACAGCCTTTAATCGACGCCATGTCTAGTTGTTGTTAGTGTTGCCACAGATCTTAAAATACAGCTAAAGGATACGTTCATGTAGTTCCATAAACATCCCCCCTCTTTTATTAATATTAAAAAATAACAATTTAATGTTTTATCTTATAAACTACTCCTATAACTTACAGATCTAATTTCTCAGGCACCTTGACTATCCTGCCACTTCTAGTTTTTAATGCTTGAGGAGCATTTATAACAGGAACATTACCAGAAGCAGAAGGGCCAGCCAAATTATCGTTATTTAACAAAACTTCACCATTATCAGGAGTATCACTCAAAGTTTCATTATCATTATTAGGGGAAGTGCCTGTTACATTGTTATTTTGCAAATTCCTATCACTACTACAGCTAACAGCTGGTGCTAAGGTGCCTGTTGTAATATCTAAATCTAAATCATTAAACATATTACCATCATTTGTAATTTTAGGCTTATCATTAACATATTTTCTATTTCTACGAAAGAGTCTACCACTATCATCCACCAACAAATATGAGCGAGGCTCATCACAACGTTTAAGGACCCTGCCTGGAACCCATGAAGAATCAATACTTTTTTAAACATAACATTTTGGTTAGGGTTAAGGTTTGACAGAGACTTGGCATTCTTATTATAATATTGTTTTACAGAGTCATGATATTGCTCATATTTTTGTTTATCAATAGTTACTACTTTAGGTTTAAGACCGTTCAGAGATACAGGTATAAGTGAGTTTAAATTTCTTGAGTACATTAACTGAGCCGGTGAGGGCTGATATGGCTTTTCTGTATTTCTATAATTTAACAGACCAAGGTAAGGGTCTGAGCCATCTTCCTTACATTTTTTTATAATAGATTTAAATATTTTAACTCCACTTTCACTCATTCCGTTTGATTGTGAGTGCTTGGGACTTGACTCAATGTGAGTAAATTTATAATCTAAAGCAAATTGCTTAAATCTATCAGATGTAAACTGAGTTCCACAATCTGTTACAATGTGTGATGGGATACCATGCCTTGCAAATATTGACTTACAATGAGTAATTACACAATCACTAGTCAAATTATCTAATTTACACACTTCAATAAATTTAGAGTAATAATCTATCATTACTAAGTAATTCTTTTCATCAAAATTACAAATATCCATACCTATTTTATACCATGGTAAAAACTCAATGTCATGGTTCATCAAGGGTTCTTTCTGATTGTTAGGCATAAACTTGGCACATGGTATACAGCTGGTTACATAACAATCTAAGTCTTTGTTAATTTCTGGCCAAAAGACACAAGAACGTGCCCTAGTTTTACATGTACTTAAACCTACATGTCCTTCATGTATTTTTTTCATCATGTATTGCTTTAAAGTGCTCGGGATAACTACAAGATTGCTTTTTAAGATTATACCATCCAAAATTGCTAGTTCATCCCGAAACGTCCAGTACTGTTTTACATTTGCATTTAGATTATGACAATTTTTTGGCCATCCATTCTCAATAAACGATTTAACAATACATAACACACTATCATTTTTTGTTTCCTCTTGTATTTTCTTTAACCAGACATTTGAGATTGGCAAACTTTCTCGAAGTAATTTTACATGCATTACAATATTGTTATTAAGTTCCTGGAATTTACTTTCAGTTTCCTTCTTGTAATTATTTATTTAATTAAAACACAGAATTAAATATAACACAGCCTTTAATCGACGCCATGTCTAGTTGTTGTTAGTGTTGCCACAGATCTTAAAATACAGCTAAAGGATACGTTCATGTAGTTCCATAAACAGTACATCTACATACTTCTACCGGCGGCTTCATGAATTTGCCAAGTCGTAATCAATCTTATATAAGTATACTACCTACCTACCTAAGTATAAACGTATGAACAAGTATTTCCACGGGAGTTTAGGTGAATGATTACACACATAGCTACAAGAAGTACTGATTGCAAAAAAGTGAATGAATGAAATGAGTGAGTGAACGTGAATGTAAATAAAAACCGGCCAAGTGCGAGTCGGACTCGCGCACCGAGGGTTCCGTACATTTTAGTATTTTTTGGTTTAGCGGCAACAGAAATACATCATCTGTGAAAATTTGAACTGTCTAGCTATCACGGTTCATGAGATACAGCCTGGTGACAGACAGACAGACGGACAGTCGGACAGCGGATTCTTAGTAATAGGTCTTTGGGTACGGAACCCTAAAAACGCTTAATTATATTTTATTAGGTATCAAAAACAGTAAAAACAAGGCAATTTATTACTTTTTCTTTTTGGTTTCTACGATTAATATTATATTCATAATAATTACGCATATCTGACCTTTGTTTATAAGCCATTTATTTAAATAAAATCGGTCATTGTTTTATTTCTCATTTTGTGACAACCCTGGCATATTTGCATGTGACAGCGTAAGTACCTACACTGGCGGCGGCATCGCGCGACATCAAAGGCGTTGCGCTACTGTAGGCACAGATTATATAATAGTTCTTACGAACAGATACTTATCTCTCAAAGAAAACGCAAATACCTACCGTTTTGATACCTACACAAAAATACAATAGAGTGACCTTCAACGCGCCGCTCCCCGCACCGCGCGCGCCGACACAACGCTAGGGTTGCCGACGCTTCTTTCAAATACTTAGGTGTCTTAGGTAGATATCTAGCTATAAATGTGTCGTAAAAAACAATATCTACATGTTTAAAACAATTTAATAGTAGTAAGTACCTATTGAGAATGTACTTACTTTTCCTCATCCGTCGAAAGAGGAAAAAACTATATTTTTTATTTGTTTTGTTGTTTCTGCATCCGTCCACACTACAAGCTGTGTTATTTGTTCGCGACGAAGACATTTCCTTGGCATAGCGCGCGGTGACGTGCGTGCGTGAGCGCGTGTGGCAACCAACTGGCTAGCTTGAGTCCCGCCGGCGGGAAGCGAGTCGTAGGTATAAATCCGAGCTCGCGCGGAGAGTTCCATAGGCCTGCTGTAGGGAAGAATAATTGTAATACTGTGATAAGTGTTAATAATACCGCCTTGCAATTTACGTACCTACCTATAAAATGTCACAGTATAAAGCATTAAAGATTAACGTCAGTAAGAAAAACTAAATGGGACGGTGTAAAGTAGACTAATGTGGCCACATATCAAAAGACATTATGCGAGTGCAATACCTCGCCGGAAGTGTCCGAAAGTGGGGTTTATCTGTTATTAAGATGATTTTACTATTACGACTGCCTACATCCTGGGGACACATAAAGGGGAGTAATATGACAGCGGTCATTATACGGAATGCTCTGAAATATAACCGCGGTAGGTAGTGGTGATGGCTGGGGGACTTTTGACAAGAATGGAGAGCGACGATAAGGAACGCCGAGGATTATTTGGGTTCTCAGCGTCTTTAGGATGGTAAAACTTCACCTACTCACAAACAGCGTTAAAACAATACGTATTACCGTTAAAGAGATAAATAAAGCATAGAAAACAAAATAATATATATCTAAAAATATGGAAGTATACAATAATTCAATTCAATTCAATTCAATTCAATATTTTTATTTCGAATAAAAATCGATATTATTGTTAGTACAAGTCCAAGGCACAGAAAAACTTATAATACAATAAATATTACATCCGGCATTTAAGTTTTTAAATGAGAAATTTGCATAGTATTTAATATTTAATTACTAATACTAGTATTTAATTACAATTCCTACCTATATGAAAGTAAACAAATTGAAACAATCTAAGTAGAACGTTCTTCATTAGGTAGGGAGCTCATTTAAACTGTAAAAATCTGATCTGCAAGTAATGTCAAATAGATCAAGTTGAGATTTTTAAAATTAGATCAGTCCGTGATCCATCCATGTACAAAATTGAGTTTTCTTCTCGACCTTTTCTTGTTCCAAATCTATGCAAAAGTTTACATTTATGCTGACTTTCGGGTCAGTAGTTGCTGAGGCGAGACCATTTCGTGGTAAACTTTAATTCATGTATGCTTGTATTTTTTTAGTTATACTTTTGTATGTAATTTTAGTTTTAAGTTTATCACGAATAAAATATTTGATTCTTGATTCTATTTTGATTCATATTAAATTAATGCTGAAAAGTAATTGATAAAAGCCGTGTAAAAAAAAAGCGAAACACACGATAGCACCCCGAGCCTAAATATTTTATAAGTAACCAAGGATTATAAAAAGAATAATTCTGGCCATTCGTTCGCCCTATGGTAATAAAAGATACCTACATTATAAACGGCGTGTCCTCGCCCATTAAAGACGGCCGCGAGGCGTGTCGTGTAGTTAAATGTTTTATTGCTGTTTTCACGGTTCTACAAGACGATATAATGATTTTTGTCTAATACGATTTACGGGTATGGTGTGTTTTTTAATACATCATTCAAATGTCAGACACACGATGGTAATTACAGAAAAGCATTTGTCCTCTTCCTGGGAAATGTGCATCTCGGTGTATTAAGCGCAAGTGTTTAACCCTTAATGGAATGCATGAGTCTATATTACACTGTAACTGTGCTCGTCAGTTAACGTCTCTACGTATAAGAGACTATGCAATAATTCCAAAAATCAAATCAAATATGATGTATATAATGTTATAAAGATATTATTTAGTCGTCGTCATATCCTCAATGTCTGACTCGAGTAGAGTATCTCTTACAACACCAGCAGATGGAATGCTTAAAAATTCGCCATGAAATATTATAGGTATCATTGTCCTTGCAAAGTTTGCTCAAAAATAAATTTGCTCTAAAATACGTCCTTGCCTTTTCATTTTTACCTAAAAAAGCAAAATTTTAATAAAAACGTGCATTAACTCAGTAAAATAATTATTTGCGTCAAAATAAAACGCTCAAAATCTACTTACACTGTTGGTGTCCAGGGACGAACACGTTAACTCTGAGTGGCCTAGACAACGTCTACGAGGGTATTGCTCGAATTAGATGACGTTTGGTTACAACAAACACACTCGAAATCAGACAAAAGTAATGCCTAAGCGACATTTTTTTGTTCAGCAGGTGGGTATAACTGCCTTCAGAAATATATTGATATAATGCTAAATATGAATTTTTTTTGGTGACAGGAAAGGTAAACCTATCTAACAGACAAATCATTAAAAAATAAAAGTATTTTTAGTCAATTCTATACGCCAAATTGACTTATATTTCATACAAGCAATTTGGGATAACCGACTGTAGTATTTCCAAGTAATTTCAGGTAAAACGGAACAAACGACAAAAGTTTTATATTCTAAGTGAGGTAAATGTGGATAAACGCCAATAGTTTATATTTAACAGTTAAGTAAATTTATCTATCAATGTAAATTTATACATAAAGATATAGGTGAAATGTCTCAAACGACATTAAAATCTATTATTCAGCCAGGTAAAAAAAGTTAACCAACAGTAAAAGGTTAATTGCCATAAGGCAAAATTATCCCAGTTGAGATTAAATTGTATTGACAAATAAGTAAAAAACTCTAAGCTTCATGACGTGGAATAACTTCTCATCTAATCTCCACTTTTCAAAAAGTTGCTAAAAATTAAGTCGACGGTAATATAAATTTGTAAGAGATTTTATAATTCACCGACTGGATAAGCGACACCAAAGTCGTCAGATTGGTATGAAACCCAGTTCATTCGATGCAGAAAAATCTGGCGATTCCAACGGTGTATATAACATATAACTCAATATCTCTGAAAATGTCGCTTATGCCATTTCTCCTTTCCAGTGTCGATATGTATAATTTTTTTTAACTTAAAGAGCACTGTCCGCTCCTGATCTTTTATTTATAAAAGGAAATCATGACATGACGCCCAACGCAGCTCGTCATGTTTGTATATTGTGTTCATAAACTCTTCATAGTTATCTTAGTACAGTGTTCAGTTGTTATGATTGATGACCTACCGAAAGGGTTGTCTCCGCGTGCATTATCACGTAAATGACGGATGACGCCTCGCGACTCGATATTGCCATTATCGGAGCTAATTGACTAAATAACGCAAGATAAATTAGGCAAGTTTCATGGTATTATGAGGAAGGATTAGAAAAGGGTTAGTTTCAGTATAGTTTTATCCTGTCTTTGTCTTTAGATTTATAGCTGGGTATATAATGTCCTGTGGTCAAATTAACATGCGATTTCGATAAATTATAATATATTTTTGATGACGCAATATTAACTAGATACCTACTGTCTGTTTGTTTATAAATTTCCTGTGATACGTAGAACAACCTACTAGATAAAGATGTGTCCATCTAACTTTTACATGTGTAAACTACACCCGGTCACAAGTTTCCCTCAGGATGCTACGTCGTTATGACGCGGCATGGCCGTAATCAATCAATTCCATTAACATAAAGTTTCCTTATGAAACGGGAAGATTAATATTGCAGCGGTGACTGGCCGGCTAATCGGCTGAATGTATCTACCGCTTATCGCGCCATATCTGTTTAATAATAATGTCCAACGTATTTTAGTTTCTTTGGAAGAGCGATTGACAAAAAACATGTAATTTTTTAAAGATTAGACGTGCCGCATTGGCGATTAGGTACATGGCGATACTAGTACTATGCTTTATGGGAAACGGTCGAAGAGATAGTTCAGATCCGGAGATCGGTACCAAATTTTAGTATGTTGTTGGGCATGGTACTGGGTCTCCAAAACTGTCGGGAGATAGCAGCGCCGGCCATCTACTTCAGCGGAATGACGTCATCAAAATGACTCCCGCCTCGTTGCGAATATTACATATTGCACCCAAACTATGCATTGCACGTATGTGCATTGCGCGTATGTGTTTCGTTTAATACCCCACACGTGTATACGTGTGGGGTATTAAACGAAAGCCAATTAAATATTTTATATTTCATTTCTCCACTATGTACCAAAATATACAATAGTTTAAGAGCAATAAAAAAAAATGATAAAAAAAAAATTCGATTATGGGTTTTACAACCAAACCAAAAGTCGGACGTTAAAGCAATGTACTACAACATTAAACCTGATGTCTCAAGCCATACACTGATATCAAAAAAATCAGAATCAGACCAAAAATGTGAAAATTATGCATCAACATGTAGGTATTTGCTAGAACAAATGCATTAAAGTTAAAAAAATCGAAATTAGTCATTTTCAGGATAGTCCGCATAAGTTCCAAGTATGTTATTAGCAATATAAAAAGGATCATAAAACTGCTGGGAGACTGAGTGCCTGAGTGACAAATAATGGTATCATACATGTGACCACTACCGAAATTTGCAAAATCTAAATTATAACTATACCATGAGTCATATATACACGTGTGCTACATCAGACGAAAGGTTATTAAATTTATTATGATTCGTTAATACATTATTTATAAAAACAATGTATATTTTAAGAGCTACAAACAAAGAAAAAACAATCGCACTTAAACTATCGTGAGACATATTTCAAAATATTTATCAGTACGGTTTTACTCACTATTATTTTTACACAACATGTGGACACCAGGAACTCAGCGGTGGCAGAGCACGCGAACGATATAGGCGCGTCCCATTTCATTCGTTTCGATAAAGCGAGATTACTGGTACGGGAGAAATGTTTTGTGCCGCGTAAGATTCGCGAGGCGATTGAAATTGCACGCCGCCCTAATTTCAATCGGGACGGAGGCTGGATGTTGCCACCTGTATGGAAGCCTATAATACCTAGGGTCAAGCGGCAAGTGTGTTGTGACGATCGCGGGGACATAGTGAGTGCAGTGTGCTTGACTTCGTTCGATACAGCCGCCCTACCAGACCTTTACTTGACGACTCCATCTGCGGACTGCCCCGCGCCCTCCGCCCCCGCCCCATCAGCGCGTGCGCAACGAGCGACGAGGCGGGCGGCGCGGGCAGTACACGACGTACAACCGCCGCGGACACTCGTGCCTGAGGAAGGATTCCCAAAGAATCCGGAACATGTCGCCAAAAGCGACTAAAAATAATAGTGAGTAAAAACCGTACTGATAAATATAAAGAAAAACACTTTTTATGAAAAAAAGTTCATGTATATATATTTTATAAATCAACTAAAAACGTTATAACAATGTTGCGTATAATATAAAAGAAAACAGTTATTTAGCTATACGTCACAGCATAAATTTTTAATTTCCGATAAAAACTGTGGCAGTTGTACCAAAAAAACTAAAGCGCGCCAACAATTCTACCTTAATGCGCTCATATTATGCAAAGAAATAGTCCTAATTATCGGGTATTAAATGAACGAACATTACATAAAATACATGAAAACGACATTTTGGAGTGGAATCATAATTTATAAATTGAATTTGAAAAAAATATATATATGCCTATATATATTGATAGAAGCAAGTACAAAATAGGTGTTGAAGTCCCTGACATCTCCGCTAGGTAAAAAACCTGTGTTACAGAAGTCAGTGTCCTGTCCAAGACAATAGAAATAGGCAGAATTTGCTGTCTACGTGTGATGTATTGTTTACATGGAACTACTGAACTGATTTTGATAAATGCCTTTCCATTCGCCTTTGTAGCCCAGGTGCACAAAACTTAAATTTTAACCGACTTTCCAAGGAGGAGATTAGGTACGAAAATAAACCGTTGTTTTACTTATTTATTAAGCAAACTCAATTTATAAATTATGATTCCCCTCCAAAATATCGTTTTCATGTGTTTTATGTAATGTTCTTTCATTTAATACCCGATAATTAGGACTATTCTTTGCATAATATGAGCGCATTAAGGTAGAATTGTTGGCGCGCTTTAATTTTTTTTTTTCAACTTCCACAGTTTTTGTCGGAAATTAAAAATGTAAGCTGTGACGTACCTATAGTTGAATAACTGGTTTTCTTTGTATTAGACGCGACATTGTTATAACGTTTTTAGTTGAGCTATAAAATATATATACACGAGCTTTTCTCATAAAAAGTGGTTTTTCTTTGTTTGTGGCTCCTAAAATATACATTGTTTTTATAAATAATGTATTAACGAATCATAATATATTTAATAGCCTTTCGTTTGACACGTGGATGTGTGACTCATGGTATAGCTATAATTTACATTTAACGATCTACGGCAGTGAAATTCTGTATGACGTCATTATTTGTCAGTCAGGGATAATAGAGATGGTCTCCCGGTATTTTTAGAATCCAGGTCATATTGCTAATCACATACTAGAAGCATAAGTGGATTAACCTGAAAATGACCAATTAGGATTTTTTAACTTTAATGCAAATGTTCTAGCAAATACCTACATTTTGATGCATAATTTCGTAATTTTTGGTCAGATTTTGATTTGTTTGGTATCAGTGTGAGGTTTGAGGCGTCATCTTTCATGTTACAGTACATTACTTTAAGGTCCGACTTTTGGTTTGGTTGTAAAACCCAAATAATCGTTTTTTTTACATCATTTCGATTTCTTTGTAAATTGCTCTTAAACTGTTGTATATTTTGGTACACAGTGTATAAATAAAATATAGAACATTTAATTGGCTTTCATTAAATACCCCACACGTGTATGTCCAATGCATAGTTGGGGTGCAATATGCAATATTCGCAACGAGGCGGGAGTCATTTTGATGACGTCACTCCGCTGAAATAGATGGCCGGCGCCGCTGTCTCCCGACAGTTTTGGAGACCCAGTACCATGCGAACAACATATTAAAAGTTGAAAGCGGTTTCCGGATCTGAACTATATTCCCATAAGGCAGTGCCACTATACGGCGATAGGTAGATACACGAAATCAAGCTTAAGAGAATATGTATACGAGGACAACAGCTTAAGCATATTTGGATTTTTGATGATTTTCAAATTATAGTCTGTAAAGTAGGTACATCATATCCTCCGATGATATCGCCGTTTACCCCTTATAGCTACACCATAAATAATGCTTTGTATCGTTATCGCCGTAGAGCCACGTATAGGACAGTTAACGTTTCCTGGCAGATTCGGGAGGTTGACTTGCTACACGATCGAGGCTCAATAAATCATTTATGCTCTCGTCATCGTGACGCGCTTTTTACTAACACGCTTTTTCCGTTTAAGTTCATAAGCCGACATGAAATCAAGTTATGGCGCTATAACAATTTATTGTTTATTATTTCCCCTTATTTATGAGGATAGGTATATAAAGTGCTTCTTGCGTAATCCAATTAAAACAGATGTGCTTAAGAGGTTACCTATGCCCTAACAGTGGTATATCACTCAATTGAGCACTCTGCTTATGACTGCTCCAAGCAGTCGTCAAGGTACATTCTAGTGAGCAAAAAAAAGGGAACGCGCCGTCCGCGCCATGCTCTAGTCTAGACAAATCGGTTTTGTTATACAGTGAGAATTTTGTACGTAGTACATATGTAGGTACTGTAACGTCTATAATGTATGTATGTATGTATGTATTAACTCTTTATTGTACAAAACACAGAACACAAATATGGCACAGAAATAGGCAGTACAAAGGCGAACTTATCCCTTTAATGGATAATGATAAAATAAGGGACACTCATTATAATGAGTATTTATTAAGGCCTGCTCCGTAACGGATTTGACAAATTCAAAGTGCTTTTTCTTTAATATTTTCTAGTATATTTACTATATATACACTCCACCATTGAAATTGCCAGAATCACGAAATTATTATACTAAAGACATTTTTTTAAACGACTTGTTAGATAATCAAAAAATTATAATAAAAGTGAATACCGAAAATAATTCGGCGCCAAATTACTGTCAAAAACTTGATATGTGTTGACGAAACATGCATATAACTAATTTCCAACACAACCTGCTAAACAACATTATACCATTACTGAACAATTTCTTTCAAATTCTCATGAAACAATAAGAAT
This sequence comes from Cydia strobilella, assembly GCF_947568885.1. Taxonomy (NCBI): domain Eukaryota; kingdom Metazoa; phylum Arthropoda; class Insecta; order Lepidoptera; family Tortricidae; genus Cydia; species Cydia strobilella. The sequence continues at coordinate 15,090,854 of NC_086041.1, read as the reverse complement.
GTAGACGAGTCTCCAAATATCTGGAGTACCAGGGATTTAGTCGATGTAGTATCAGTTACCTGGCATGGCCGGCATGGGGTACTTTTCGATAGATAAATCTACATCAAAAATCACTAAAAGAAACGGTTCGCAGATTTTGTTTAATAATAAGATTTTATAATATTATTTTGAAGATAGTTAGAGATGATCCACGATGGTTATGAGGCCATCAGCTTGCTTAAGCCAATGCCATCTAAATGGGGCCCAAAGACTTGATTCAACAAAACACTGATTTAAACTTTCACGATTTTTACTCATTATTATTTATCTCCACGGGACTTAATCGCGTAAAATACAACACAACGCCACGGGGACAACGCCGTCCTCGAAACGTCGGAGGTAAATTTAAAACTATTTTACGCGATTAAGTCCCGTGGAGATAAATAATATTGATTCAACAAAGTCCCACAGTATTGACGTATTAAACGGTATGGGGGTTGACAATCCAAGGAATTCTTTCGTTAAAACGACAAGAACGATATGCAACAAAAATATTTAATAAAAAAAATTGTTCTTCATAGAACTCAAATCAAGAACCAATGCGTCAAAAGACACTGTCGAATGTATGATGGAGGGCATACAACTAAACTTACGACAGGAGCGGGGAGAAATGGAGAATGATGAAGTTACTAATCAATAATAATTTTAAACAAATTTTCAATAAATTATAGAAAAAACTAATTTTGATTCAGTGGGCTTCAGTACCATTATTAATGGGGTTTGAATTTGTCAAATCCGTTACGGAGCAGGCCTTATGTGGCTCTAGTATTGACATATTGCATTTTGGCCTATCAGAATTTCTAGTTTATAAGTATGTAGGCATTTTTTTATTATTTTCTTAGCTTAGAAGTTTGTACTGACTAGTAGCGGAACCCTTTAAATTAAATTCTCAATAGAGGATTTAGATTACAAAAGATTCGATCGAAGCAGGCTTGGCTGCCCCTTACTGATCAGCCTAGTTCTTTCCTCGGCGCCATTCATTCGCTCAAATCAAAGAGGATATAATAAGATAGAGCGGTACTGTCGTAGTAAATTTTGTAACCACTGTAAATTCACTGCCATCTATCGACATACTTTAAAACTAAAAATGAAGATTTATAAAAATACGTTAAAATGTATTTAAATATGGATAAACGATTTTTTTATTTGCATTATTTATTTTTATATGATTTTGACCCATGTTCTTTCACTGATATGCGTTAAAATTATAAATAACAAACGAAACCATCAACGCCCTCTATACGAGAGTAGGCCAAAACTAGTGGCGCCATCTGATCGAGAATCAAATTTTCGTGATTTTCGAGGCACGTTTTTTCCTTAGACTGTATCCATCTATTACGGAGTTATATCTATCTTTGGCTCAAATAGAGAAAGTGCCAGGGACTATGTCGATAAAAAGCGAGTCGTGCCACTGACAAGCCTAAATATGTCACTGCTGGAATAGATTCTTTACTAGTTTTTACGCGTTAACGACCGTATTGGTAAGGTTATGTAGACGTTAAGTATCTCGTGATTTCTAATGGGTAAGTTAAATGTCAATATGACTTCATCTGTATGAGGACACAGTGAAGCATATGTAATATGTAGGGATGTACCGACTAGTCGGGAAAGCCGACTATCCGGTCCGGCCACATTTGTAGTCGGCGATTAGTCGGCGACTAGTCGGCAAAAAAGGCCGATTAGTCGGCACTTTATAAGTGACAGAAAAAAAGGATAAAATGAAAATAACAATATCAATATTTATTATTTACATATGCTTTAAGTCTATTTTACTCAAATACTTATAAAGGGGGCATACGAAAACTTTTGTTCAAGCATTGACCTGGAGTTTTCTTCTACAGGTCGCATTATTTTCTCTCAAGTCTCTCAACCGATTTTCGTGTAATTTTGTGGGCAAGTTCGATAGTTATTTTTTAAATTTAGTTTTTAAATTATTTTTAATGGCGGAGCCATGAAGATACGAGAGATTTACCATGTGGGTCTCTTACAAAAAGTCCATGTTGCTGCTGGGGATGGGTTCTTGATTGGCGCGACTACCTACGTAGGTAAACGAAACGTAGCCTTGAAAATGCTCCCAACAAGGTGTACTCATGGTCTGGTCAGGATCGCAAATAAAAAAAAAAGGAAATTGAATTAGAATCCCGGTGCTAGGCTTTTGAACCTTCAAAGAGCACCTTTTAGCAAAGCTATTATGATGAATAGCCCAACTAAAGGACCAAAACGATTGTTTGTCAAGTGTCAATTCTGAACTTAGATGAAAATAATGATCTGGCCGACTAGCCGACTAGTCGGCCGACTAAACGGCCATTCGAGCGCCGATTAGTCGGCTAGTCGGCCAAATCAATAGTCGGCACATCACTAGTAATATGTATATAAGAGGCCGGTGTCGATTTTAGTCGCAAAAATGTAAAATTGATAGATTGAGTCGGTGAAATTGTACGCCTTTTGTTACCTAATTGAAATAACAAGTACTGGTTTCTATTAGCACGTCTTCTTATCTTACCTTTTATCAGATCAATTTTTTGAAAACAGACTCACTAAATTAGTAATGTTGGTTTTTCTGATGGACGTTTAGGTAAACGCGCGTAAAGCACTGATTTTGTCGCTCTTATTTGTAAATTTCGTAAAGTTTGGACGGCTAAACATGGTAATTTTGTATTACACATATCCTGTACTTGACGTTTATCAGACTACATTTTTATTATTATGACTTTGAAGTAGTGTAAATGAAAGTTAGACGAAATCAATTTTCTCCAGAAATTACTTCAAAACAATTGACAATTTCTCTGAAAAACGACTTAATTTCAACATAATTTTGATACTTAAACAATCTACAACATTTGCTGAAACTATTCTTATACATCAATTTGTATAATTTACCACCATAAATTTTTGATGAATTTTTAAAAACTACCCCTTCTTTTCATATTTTACCGTTGACGCACGCTCGCGACCTGATTATTAAAAGGCAAGATGAGAAGACGTGCTAATAGAAACCAATACTTGTTATTTAGATATTACGTAACAAAACGTGTATAATTTCAACGACTAAATCTATCAATTTTAAATTTTTGCTCCATAATTTTTAAGAAAAAAAAAACCGACTTCAATGGGGGATGCCGCTGAAAGCATTCTTAGATTCCAGACAATGAAATGAAAAAGACAGCATCTTTTGCCTAATTATGTAGAAAAGGAGGTAAACCGACCCACTTTTCTAGTAGCATTTCGTTTTTGTAAGGGTCGCAGTTCTAACCTAACCTAACCTACTTTTCTGGTAGCATTTCGTTTCTGTAAGGGTCACAGCTCTAACCTAACCTAACCTACTTTTCTGATAGCAGTTCTGTTCTGTGAGAATCGCAGTTCAAAACACACCCACCCACCAAACCCACTTTTCTAGTAGCATTTCCGGCTCCGGGTCTGGGTCCGGATCCGAGTCCGGGTCCGTGTCCGGCTGTCCGGGTCCAGGTTTGGGTCAGAGTTCGGTCCGGATCCGGGTCCGAGTTGGGGTCCAATTTTCAGACCCGGGTCCGGGTCCGAGTCCGGGTCCAAGTTTGGGTTTGGGTCCATAAGGAAGAGAACAAATCGCCAAACGTGAACTATGTATCATTGAAGAGTTCCGTTCTGATCATCATCAGCAGTTCCACTTCATCAAATGTCACTTTTTAAAATGGAAGTGCTGGATTTGTTTATAAAAATATAAAAATCACTATATGTATGCCTTTCATATTTGAGGAGTTCCCTCGATTCCTCATGGATCCCATCATCAGAACTCGAGCTTGACAAAAATGTTTCTTGAAAACCTAACTTGCTTAACAAACATAACGAAGAGGACAAATCGCCAAACGTGAACTATGCGTCATTGAAGAGTTCCGTTCTGATCATCATCAGCAGTTCCACTTCATCAAATGTCACTTTTTTAAATGTAAGTGCTTGATTTGTTGATGAAAATACTAAAATCACTATATGTATGCCTTTAACATTTGAGGAGTTCCCTCGATTCCTCATGGATCCCATCATCAGAACTGCTTTTTAACAAAAACGGGACCAATCTGTATGTATATACTTACAATCAAAAAAATAATTTTCAAAATCGGTCCAGAAATGACGGAGTTATGGAGTAACAAACATTAAAAAAAAAAAAAAAAACAATCGAATTGAGAATCTTGAAGTCGGTTAAAAATCGACTACGGCCCCTTAATTAATTATGTTACTTCAAATTGAGCGTCATTTGCCGATTGCTTAACTTAGTACCAGGGGGGTGGGGGGCACTACAAATATAGTTTAACGCATTAACTGCCAGGGGGCGTGGCTTAGGATCAAACTTGTATGACGGTGAACGCACATGTGCGTTGGTGGCAGTGAATGCGTTAAGTTAGTAAAGATGGTAGCGATTTCTGTTAATTCATTCTAGACAACCTACTTTTGCGTAAAGTTGACTTCCGATTATGCACACTACATCACTAGATGTCACTACAAAGGGATATAATTTTAGGGCATGGATACAACATTAAGAAGGTTGCATAATTATGGTTGTTTCCTGTCAGACAAAAATAAATGTCGTAAACAGATATATGAGCATATTTATTCTTTATTAATTCTGGTAGCTGATTAAAAATGAAGCAAGCCTACCTATGAAAAACACCTTTCAAATTTTGAAAATATATTATATTTTAATTTTGTTTACGAAAAACATGTTCGGTGTCACTGCAAAGATTCGTGCGATTAGATCCCGCCAAAGGCATCTAAGACGAATTAGAGCGCATATTTGGAGGTACGTGCGTAGACAAGTAAAACAACCTATCCTATGCCTGAAATCCATCAGCTACAAGAAAGACTCAAATCACATCATTAGTTTATTACTCATGTCTCAATTTTAAAGAATATCTGGACCAAACCGAAATTCTCCTAATGTGTATGATCCTGGACACTTTACCTCCGGAATATCTTCAATTCAAGCTCTTAATGTCAAAGAAGGAGTTGAGAACCTGGTAAGTCAGTTATGCGAACGCGAAAGAGTTCTAGGTCAGACTGAGATACAAGTCACAGAAGACGAGGCTGATGCAGCTTTGTTTCAAAGAAAATCAGATACTGCAAGTACTTACACCGGCTTTACTATCTTGTATACCGAATTGAAAGCAATAAACATACTTATTTTATTGTTAGGTTTTTTATTTTTATTTTATTCTTTTTAAACCTTTTCTACATAATATTAGGTCTACTTGGAAGGTTTACAAGTTTTTTTTTGTTTGATTTCTTGTAACCAATAAGATTTTTGTTACAAGAAACCAATAATTTACTTGTAAACCTATATATATATATATTATGTAAGTAGTCCTTATATTATGTAGAACGAAAGTACACGCATGGGTGGATGCATATGTAGTTGTGCACGCACACATACATACTTAGTTTCAGGATGAAGTCAGAGATGGCGCTTTCAAATGAGTTTTCATAAAATATTTCAAGAGGGCTCTCTTTACCTATATACTTACTTTACTCTTTGGTTAGTACTCGAGTACTAAGGTTACTGTACCTGTACATGATCATGTACAGTTTATAATAAACTTCTTAAACATTACCGACATGATACCTTTCGAATATATTAACGCAACACAAGATAAAGGTAAGTTGCCTGCAGGCCGGAATTTAGAGACCTAGGGCCCCTAGGCACTTGGTATGGCACTTAGAATTTAGGGGGCCCCCTTCTCCATCTCAAAACCATTGCTAGGTTGCCTGGGCTCACTTGGGCCCGGGCCTTGTGGGCCTAAGCGGAAATCCGGCCCTGGTTGCCTGACAATATTTGATATAATCTGGTAGTGATCCTTTGTTTTGTAATGTTGTTTTTCGTTTTTGATGACAGGACTAACTTTACGTATATGTATAATATTCGGATTTATCTACATATATCAAACTGTACAGTCGCCATCAGATATATCGGAACGGCTAAGGTGCTCACAAATATCTGAACGCGCCTCTATTGTCAGGGCGTTAGAGTGCGTGTTCAGATACTGTGAACACCTCGGCCGCTCCGATATATCTGATGGCGACTGTACCTACATTTTTTAATGATCACGTTTGTGCAAAAAAGCAGCATAATATTGTCCGCCTGATGGAAAGCGGTCAGCTCCGCCTATGCTTGCCTGCAAACCCCCCAGAAGTGCCACATGCGCGTTGCCGACCCTTTAGAAACATTTAGGTTCATCTTTCTTAGTCAAACATGCAGAAATATATCACATTAAAACAAAAGTCAGTGTCTACATAAGAACAAGTTTAACTTCACGAAGTACCTACGTTTTTCGACACGGCTTAGAAGTCCAACACAATCCATTAAGTCTGAAAAAGTGGTTGAAATTCAGGCTCATGTAATATACATCTCGGCGCTTTTTGCTGCGCGACGCTTTTTGCTGTGCTGTTTTATACTAACAGATAAACGGCGAGTAGCTTAGGCACTTTTTTTGCGAAATATAATACTTGGGCCTTTATTTTGACGATTTAACGTGCTACGTTTTAAACTAAAAGTTGCTTAAAAGGCTTTGATGGATTTAAAATAAGTATAATAGTTGACAGTTACCGGTATGAGCAAAAAAAGACAGCACAACAAATAGGTAAATATGTACACAACACACAACACAAAAACTTTTTGATTGGGAGTCAAATATACTAAATATATTATATAAATAGTTAATTTCCCCATCAATACTCATAACAACACAAAATTAGTATACTTATATTAGATTACCGGCATTAATAAATAAAAACCCAATAACAGTGCCAAAATAAATTACAACTCAATTATTAAGGCTGCTTCAGACACGTGATGCATTGCATACCTACACTAATCGAATCATTTCATTACAACAGCAAATAGGTCCTCACTTGCATACGATTTTCGATTTTTCGACTTTCACGGTTGGCCATCTGATTATAAAGTAATAAATGCAGCATGTAAAAAAGCATTCCACGACAAAATTAGGTAGGGGAAGAAGGGTAATTACGAATACCTAAGGGAGTTTTGAAATAAATCAAAAGATAATATTTGTAGGTTAACTTAAATAACTTCTTCGGAAAGGTAAATTATCGTACTTTAAACTACTATAATCAACAATATTAATTTCTCTTTAGAGTTATTATATTTTATTTCGACGTGAGCAATCCAATAATATATATTATTTTCTCTTTATTTAATCAAATTTTATAACAAAAACTAAACTTCTAGTGTTCGTGTTTACCGGACACTGGTCGGGCAATCACGAATACCTAATGAAGCCATTACGAATGTTGACCCAGACTAGCCTAAGAATGAGATCATGTACGATAGATTTTAAAAACGTACATTTTGCCCGGAAAAAATTACAACGTTAGCCAAGTGAGGACGACTGCAGATACTTGACGACTTATTTTAAACAAACGTAAAATGATGAATTACTTTTTTTTAATGGAGAATTAAAGTTAAATGGAGAATTATTTAATTTTAATTAAGGCGGTTCCCAGAGCCAGAAGGCGAAAAATCTCCTTATATGATCATGTTTTTCTAAGAGGCGTTGATATTCGTAGACCTGGAAAAAATATATGTAGTTCTTGACTATATTATCTTTAATAACATAGCTTCCTTTCGCTTGGACAGGTCTCCACGGAAGACCAGCGTCAAGATACCTGAAAGGTAAATTACTAAGGCTTAAAAAGCTGAGGGGAGACCTTTTCAGTGACGTTTATGTTTTACATTAATAAAAGTGTTGTATTACATTTAAGCAATACTGTAAGCGTCCTGAATAAATTTATTTTCTTTCTTCTTTCTTTCTTTCTTTCTTCCGATACACGAATTAAGACACTTCGCTAGATACAATTAATTCCCGAAGTAACCTCTAACTCGGACTTTTAATCCTACTTTACTCGGTTATTTATTATGTGATACTATAAACAAAAAAAGAAGAAAAAAACAATCTTAACATAAATAGTAATTTCATAGCTTTAGAATTTCGAAATTGTAAGGTAACGTTTTTAAAATAAATAAAAACCGACAAAATTCGATCAAAATTTACACTTGGCGCGTATGTTCTTTCCCGTTCTTTCTTGCGAAATGTGACAAAGACAGCGGCAAACCGATGGAACGGCCTTAATTAAGGCGGTTCCCAGAGCCAGAAGGCGAAAAATCTCCTTATATGATCATGTTTTTCTAAGAGGCGTTGATATTCATAGACCTGGAAAAAATATATGTAGTTCTTGACTATATTATCTTTAATAACATAGCTTCCTTTCGCTTGGACAGGTCTCCACGGAAGACCAGCGTCAAGATACCTGAAAGGTAAATTGCTAAGGCTTAAAAAGCTGAGGGGAGACCTTTTCAGTGACGTTTATGTTTTACATTAATAAAAGTGTTGTATTACATTTAAGCAATACTGTAAGCGTCCTGAATAAATTTATTTTCTTTCTTCTTTCTTTCTTTCTTTCTTCCGATACACGAATTATGACACTTCGCTCGATACAATTAATTCCCGAAGTAACCTCTAACTCGGACTTTTAATCAAACTTTACTCGGTTATTTATTATGTGATACTATAAACAAAAAAAGAAGAAAAAGCAATCTTAACTAAAATAGTAATTTCATAGCTTTCGAATTTCGATATTGTAAGGTATCGTTTTTAAAATAAATAAAAATCGACAAAATTAGATCAAAATTGACACTTGGCGCGCATAATCTTTCCCGTTCTTTCTTGCGAAATGTGACAGTGACCGCGGCAAACCGATGGAACGGCCTTAAGTAGCTAAATATTCTTTACATTTAAGAGCCGATTTTTATTCTATGGGTATGGGTCAATGCCGAACGTTCGTAATTGACCCACTCAATTCGCCAATACCCACCAAGGTAATGAAACAAAAAATATATAATTTTAGTTTGTTTGGCCTAGCTGCATGTAATTCTCGTAATTGAATCCTCAACTACTAATTACTTATGCCAACAAATGTCGTGTTAGAACTATTATTACTTTATAAGTTACACTATGTGTAATTTATGGGAAAATTGCAACGAAAGTAAGCATTTGAATTAGTTTTAGCTTGAATCCTGTGTGCACCCGTAACGCTCCGCTAATCGCTTGGCTCTAGTGATTGTGTGATTTCTAAGATGACGATGAGTGAAATCATAAACTGAAATAGATGTAATATATTAAAGAAAGAGTGACGAAGCCCTCCAGTGTTTTTTCTTTTCTTTATTATATGACATCTATTTCAGTTTATAATTTATATATAGTAGTGTGACTTAAAACACAAATCAAAAATATTTAAAAAAATAATTGATTTGTTCCCAAAGTTGAGTGAAATCATGTTATCTCTTTCTAACGTAGTGAATCAGCTGCGTTCGCTATTATCCAGCGTTCGACGTTACTCGGCCTTCCCTTATAAGTATACTCTTGTTCCATTTTTGTCCCTATAACTTAGTCTAAGTTAAAAAAAAAATTACTTTATAGTCTTAGACTATAAAGTGAATTTTGTTTTTGTTTTTTTTTTAGAATTGTATGTACATGTTAATTAGTCTACACTTTTTCTCCCACTTCTTAGTGAGACGGGGGTCTCAGCAAATATTTTAGATTGCTACTAGAACCAAGACTGCTTACTTGCTTAAAATGATTTCTATGTTCCTGTCGTTTCCCAGGGTCCTTGTTATTCCACGCATAAACCATCGAATATCTTACGTCGTCGACGGCGGCAGAAAAATTGACGTGACTTATCTCGCGTTTTTACCCGCTAAGCTCGGCATGTATTATGGATGGTACTGCCCCCGGGACTCTACATGCGCGGTAGATTTCACACAAAAACAGTAAAAATAAGGTCTTTAATTAACGCCTAACGTTGCATAATGCAAGGGCGCCCGAAATTAAGCAGACTCCTGTCATCGATTACTCCAAGAATTCATTTTATATATGTACCTACTTATTAGATACATTCTAATATTTTGATATCATACGTAGTCAATACCTACATTTGGTAGTTAAATACATGTGTAGAGTTAGACCAAGATAAGTCTGCAACGATTTTGATAGCATACGCAGTGCAAGTGTTATTAACGTCATAATTTTCATATAAGTTTGACGTTAAAAATAACACTTGCACTGCGTGTACTATCAAAATCGTTGCAGAATTATATTGGTCTAACTCTGTTTAATACGCCGAATCAATTCTCACTTGGAGAATCCGATGAATTACACAGGAATCAGGTTGCAGGTATGCACTACTAGTATGCATGTAAAGGACAGATATTCACATAATTTAAATCAAATATACGGTATGTTGTACATTTGTACAGTCAGCAATACTATTCGCTTAGCATCTTTGTATACAAACTTCTATGCACAGGGGGTACCTTTTCTCTGCAGCTGACTGTACATTTACGAGTATGGGAGAATAACTGAGCGCAATATCAAATACAATATGTTCTTGATCTAACTGACCGAGCCTTAGCGAAGGTCTCCGTTTCAGCTTGGGCAAAAATGCTTTCGTATGGCCGGATGTTCTTCTCTACAGGTCGCAATTCTCAACCGATTCTCGTGATATTTTGTGAGCACGTTTGATGATTAAATGTATATTTTTTGTCCATTTAATTATTGGAAATTGTTAAAAACGGCGGAGCGATATACATTTACTAAGTTTTAAGTAACGCCCACGGGGTCTACAGCCACTATTTATAATTTGCTATGAAAAAGTGTGCTTCTTAATTTAAACAATGGGCCCGCTGAACTTTAAATCATATCTTATTAGAGTTTAAGTGTAAATTATCAGTTATGTTAGTTACGCTTCGAATATTCTAGTATATTTTGGCATGTTACACTGATGCTGGAGAATGTATTATGCATCCCGTCATCCCCCTTGACCCCTAAGCCGTCGGGGTTGCACCGCTCACTCCGGGGTGGACAGATGGACGTTCACGCATATCCTAACATTGTTGTGAATTTCGACGTTTGAATACGAATGTTTAGGGGAAGGAACGTTCGTCTGTTTTGTTTTCAAATAAGCACAGTCTTGTAAACTGAGCTTTGGTATTATTTAGATTTATGGATGTTCTTTAGGTACTTTTTCAAATTAGCTCTAATAGTCGTAGGTACATACATGTAAAATATGTGATATGTTTAGCGTTCGCACAAGTATAAATGAGTACGTCACTTTATACAAATCCTATCCTGCCTATCCTGTGCCATATTTGTGTTTTGTACAATAAAGAGTTTATTCATAATACATACATACAAATTAACATAATGTTAATTTCTAGCCAGCACGATTTCGATTTAAAGGCACTAGATGTTGGCAGGATAAATTTGTATGTAATATGAGTACGCAAATGAATTAGTTCGGCATTCCGTGCAATATGTATGGAAATGAGCGATATCAGAAGCTTTACGACGTTCAGGTCGTTTGGCGTAATGAATGGCGCCTTTATGTGCTGTAACGCGCTGGGCCACGCTTTATAGCGCTATGTGAGCTATTGCCGATGCAACATTGTTATCTGTTTATTTATTACTATTTATATGGTCATTAGCTGCTGCAATATGATGAGGTGCTACATTTAATGTCATTTGACGTAGTGAATAAAAAACTGTTTCTTTCTAACGAGTAGGTTCTCAAAGTGCGAAAATAATGATCCCTATTTATAACTCCCGACGCAATGTTTCACGCAAATGTCTGTCTGTATGTGGCATCGTTACTCTCCAACGAATGGACCGATTTCGATGCGTTTTTTGCGGTGATTTCTAGCTATGTTTGATAGAAATCGATCCAGCAGTTTAAATAGTATCAACTCTTTTCCAATATGATGTACGGCATTTTTGGCATGAAATGGATTTATTTGTCACATATATAGGTTAGGGGTTCTTTAATTTGACAGTTATTTTATACACACAGTGACAAACAACATATATACTTACATCGGTAATTGGAAAGACTTGGCTAATTTCGCCTTCGTAGAGCGCGCGAGCGTTGTCCTACACTATCTATGTAACGTTTGTCAGTCCTTGTCTACATATAGGTACATAATAATATTATTATTTAAATTCGTTAAAAAGGTCTCGGAACGCCTAATAGGTGTCTCGGGGACCACAGAGCGGGCTCCTTCATTACTCAGAGGTTGAGTCTAACGGTGCAAAGAGGTAACGCCGCCAGCGTTCTGGGGTCTAGTTACCTATGCCGGAAGCAGGGGATCTTTTTATTTTATTTTATCTTATTAGGGTTCCGTACCAAAAAGGTACAAAAAGAACCCTTATGGTGCGACTCTGTCCGTCTGTCTGTTTGTCACATTGCTAAATATCTCGATAACTACTTAAGCTATCGATTTTAAATTTGGATTAGTCATGAAGAACGGTAACCCAAACACATTGAAAGTGTAATTTTTTATTTTTTTATTAACTATGGAAAATGCCCAATATAAAGAGGGGGCAAAATTTCAAAGCTAGGTCGAGTGGGATATCATCTGAAAGAGCTCAAACTGAGTATTAAATTTTTTTTTTAATTTTTTTTCATAATGAAAAAAAAATTGACATAGGTACATATGAAACTGAAAATGTAAAAAAAATACCATTCCCCCCTTATCTTCGAAGTTAACAAACCAAAAATTTTGTTTTTTTACACAATAATAACATTATCATAAATATTACAGAAGAAAAAGAAGAAGAAAAATATAATCACACCTCTATCTTGAATACTTTTTTTTAATGATCAAAAAACATTTTGTAATCTCATTTGCAATTTAAGCCCCCTTTGCGGGTATTTATTATACTTGAAATATTATGAGATTACACAAAAACCACCTTCTTTCAAATAAAACAAAAATTGTTGAAATAGGTTTACATGATAAGGAATTATCCCAGAAAAACCAACATACACACAGGTCGCGCAAATTAGTTAGCCAATTTGCCGATAGATGAGGCTATACACAATAACGCTTATTACTTATGATTCTGATCAAAAGTTGAACCCTCGGTGCGCGAGTTAAACAAACTCGCACTTGACCGGTTTTTATATTTAGTTGTAGTCTTAGTTTGGTTACTTAGATTTTAAGGTTTAGATTTGTTTTTTTTTGTGCTGATTGAATTTGTGATTGTCTGTTTCAAACACAATTTATGTATTGTTCTTGACTTGAAAAAAGTAGGAATTTATCTTCTATCTTCTATATATATAAACGTAAAAGTCCTGACTAACTGACTGACTGACTGACTGACTCACTTAAATCAACGCCCAGCCCAAACCGTTGGACCTAGAGAGTTGATTTTTTCACAATGGGTAGTTTTTATAACGTTAGTATCCACTAAGAAGGGGTTTTTCAAAATTCTTCCCCTAAGGGGATGAAATGAGGTTCCAGAGTTTGTATGGGGTTCAAGTTTTATTTCAAGCTATGAATTGGAACCTTGGGTAAAAGATATATTATTAAAAAACAAGGAAACTAATTTCAGAGTTTTTGAAAATTAATCCCCTAAGGTGGTTAAAAAGGGGTTGAAAGTTTGTATGGATATCAAAAATTTTATCAAATGCGGGACTTAAAACTTTGTATAGGTATATATTATTAGAATACAGGAAAAGTAATTTCAGCATTTTTAAAAATTCATCCCCTAAAAGGGTTAAAAAGGGGTTGAAAAATTTGAAACCATTACAAATGCTTTGAAACTTCTTAGAAAGGCATTGCATAATATTACAAAAAAAAATATTTCAACGTTCTTAATAATTCAACCCCTAAGGGGGTTAAAAAGAGGATGTAAGTTTATATGTAGTACAAGTTTCCGTTTAAGGTAGGAATATGAAACTTGGTAAAAGGGCATTATTATATTAAAATATACGAAATCGGATTGCACCTTGTTTGAAAAGTTTGTATTAATAAAGTTTGCATCGGGAGCGAACATTTATTAAAATAGTGGACTTGAAAATCTAAGTGTTGAGAGGGATTATATCGTGAACAATTTTTTTCAGTTAGGGGCTTGAAACTTCGTAGTTTGTGAAAGACAAATTTCATGCGTTGTATAATTATTAACAAATGATTAACCGTCCCTACTGATATCTTTTGCTGCATAATATTCTATATTATGTTCATGTAGAATATATAACCACCAACATATAAATCCACGCGTACGAAGTCGCGGGCAACAGCTAGTTTTTATAATAATTATCGTTGTATAACGGGCCAATTCGAACAATGATCTAGATATCAACTAGATATCCACTAGATATGAAACAGAAACGATAACGAGATATTTAAGAAAGTCATGTCAAATTTGACATTTCCGCGATTCCGAATGTCGTCTTGAACGATCTCTTAGACATCTAATGGATATCTAATGGATATCCCAAAAACGTCACAATAATTGTAGCGTGAAATGACAATTTGTTTCTCGAATCGAACTGCAAAAGATAACAAGTTGAGAACGAAACTATAACGTATCTATTAGATCTCGTATAGTTCTCGTAATAATCACGTTGTTCGAATTGACCGGTAAGTACGAGTAAGTACCTACAACTCAAGCCTTATTGAGCTTACTGTGGGGCTTAGTCAATTAAGTGTAATATTAAAACCCGGGTGGACAGACCAAACTTACATTTAAATTTTATATGTCATCGATTTGACGTAAACTAATAAAGTCCAAAAAGTTCAGTATTTATGTGATGAAACGACACTTAATAAATACGATGGTTGATGATGATGGATGGTCGCCAGTGTTGGGAAATTGTCGTAAACAGCCAATTGTCTCTTTCCAAAAACCAATGTGCAATATTTATCGCCGGTTACTGTATAGAAAATATGGTTTTATGCCCTGTTTTGCGCTGCTTAACAATCTGACTGTGTGGTAGGTATTAAATATTTATTATCAACACTTTTAAGAGATGTAAACTTAATTATAAATGCACATTATTATGTGAAAAATGTGGCAGCACAGACATTCATTTTGACTTTTCAGAAATTCTCTGATCAGAATCAATATTTAGATAATATTTAAGTGCCCATCTAATTAATGCAGCCAGATATGTGTGAACAAATTGCCACAATTTGTTAGTACTTGTATTTTTCTCACGAAAAGCCTACTCTGTGATGAAAACGCGGGGGTAGTTGAACACATAGCTTGTTTTTTATGAGGCAATTATTAGCATATTGCGACCAGTCACCACGGGAGCCGTGCGGCCCCCCGTCGGTAGATAAACATGTTTGAGAAAAAACCGTTCGGATTATGTATCACGATGATTGTATGTCTTTATGGGTTTATTTTAGGGTGTGCTTTGGATAAAGGGGGTATTAATTGACACTGAGTAATAATTTTCAATGTACATATTATGTATAGGTAGCATCATACCTTCTTTATTATTCTTTTCTTACGTGGGATATCTTATTTTGAGCTAATTCTCATAGCGTTAAATTATGATTAATAGTGGTAGTTAGCACCTAAGTGTCATTATAAACGGCGTACATATTTGCAAAGAAAAGAAATTAATGATGACATGATTACACTTCGTCATTGCAAATGCCGTGCAGAGTTAGCTTGGTCCGACCCTAATAATTATTTTAACCTACCAAAGAGTAATAAAATAAACTAGAAAGTTAAGACGTTCGGATGGCAACTACAGCTGCAGCAGCCATTACTGTTGCGACATTGCTGCTGCGGCCTTGACGCGGGCGCTGTCACTATCGATTCTTGATAAAACAAGTAACGTGGCCGCATCACTGTCACGTCACGATCGATTAGTACGTTCTATCCGTCGCTGTATTTATCAAGGAAATTCACAGTGACAGCGCCCTAGACAACCCCGCCGTAGTAATGCCGCAACAGTAATGCAGCTGCAGTTGCCATCCCAATGTCACCTGTATGTTTTACACAAGAATATGGATCAACTGTCGTTTGTCTTATTAATTAAGGATGCAAACGTGAAACAGTGTCAATAAGACTTAACTTTTACTGGATGTAAAAAAATGTATTATTTCGGTGTAAAATGTAAATTGTAGCACTCTGCTTTGAAAGATTAGATCATAATAGTAACCTATCTGGTAGTTAATGTCTTCACCGTTATTGGTAGTTCGTACAATTAATTTCAATAAGTGTTCATAGCTCATTCTAAGTACAGTTACATTGTATTTTGTATATCCACGCACGCACTGGCTTGGACCGCTAACCGGGGTATAAGTCTAAATGGTGGCAATTCACGGGATCTTTTTGCGACGTTATAGAGTTCCGTAGTTTGATCAAAGAGAATAGATAGTATAGAGGGTTATTGTTTTAGTAACTTTTGTAGTCACAGTAAATTTACTGCCATCTATCGACACACCATTAAAACTAAAAATGAAAATATATAAAAATATCAAAATATATATATATAAATGGATAAATGATTTTTTATTTTTCTTAGAACGCCATATGACTGGCCCATGTTCTTTCACTGATATACGTGTTAAAATTGTTTAATATCAAAAGGTGTCGTCAACGCCATCTAGCCAAGTATAGGCCAAAGGTGTGGCGCCATCTATTCGAGTATAACTTTTTCTTGATATTCAGGCATGTTTTTTCCTTATAGGCCAATTCGAACAATGAGTACGACAGCTACTAGTTCTACAAACGATATGGATTAGATGTGACTGTCAAAAATGACGTTTTTGGTTGAAGAAACTTTACTTATCTTATTTATACGGAGTTACATATATTTTTGGTTTGATAAAGTGAACGATTGTGATTTGAAGTTCTATGCTCTAAATTATTACTTATGTTTTGGTGTCTCCTTTGGGATGCCTAAATAATAATTATAATAAAATTTGACTAGGGGAATGCGGGGTAATTACGAACACCTAAGGGAGTTTTGGAATAAATCAAACGATAGTATTTGTAGGTTAACTGTAATAGCTTCTTCAGAAAGGTAAATTATCGTACTACTAAAATCAACAGTATTAATTTCTTTTAATTATATTATATTAATATTTAAAGTTGATTAAATAACTTTTATAACAAAAACAAAACCTCTTAGTGTTCGTGTTTACCCGACACTGGTCGGGCAATCACGAACACCTAATGACAATCAAAATTGACCCAGACTAGCCTAAAAATGAGATCATGTAGGACAGTCTGGAATTAACTTAAATTTTAAATACGTACATACTGCCCGGTAAAAAACACAACGTTAGCCAAGTTAAGACGATTGCCCGTCTGTACACTTTTTATCGGTCCATTTTAAACAAACGTAAAATAGAGAATTACTTTTTTTAAATGAAGAATTAACGGCAAATAGAAATTGCTTTTAATTTTAATTAACAAGTTAAAGAGCCGATTTTTGTGCTACATGGGGAAATGATAGCGTGATTTCTAAAATGGCGATGAGTGAAATCATGTTATCTCTCTCTAACATAGTGAAACAGCTGCGTTTGCGACTACCCAGCGTTCGTGATTACCCGGCCTTCCCCTAAATATTTCGTCCAGTTTATTTGTCGTCAACAAAATTACTGTCTCCATTCGAGAGGACTGTAGTGTTGATTGCAATCAAATTTTAAACGTAATATTTAGCAGGAAAAGGAAAATAGGTTTATTTCATACCTATCGTGGTAATCGAAGACAATATAATTGCTGGAAGTTGGAGTTTATTTTATGTTATTGGTTTGTCACTAATTTGTATCCCTTAATTATAATATTTATCCCCAACACAAAGTCACAAACAAACTTACTTGTCATTGTATTATTCAAAACGGTCTCCAAATTTCAATTACCAAATTACGGTAAATGTGAACAGTTTAGGTTGTGGTAGGTTTAACTAATAGCTTAGCTTTTATAGCATTTTTAATAGGGTACACTGATTGCTGTTGCAGGTACGTCCCAGGTAGCAAAGTGACGTCAGCGACATCATAATGACGTCATGTATACGTCATAATGACGTAAAGGACGTGTAGTATACTACACATACGTACCTGCAATGCGTATATGTTACAATATGGACCCGGGCTGCTCTTCCGGTACGTCACGGGGTTCTTGGGGTTCGTCGGTGTCGTGAAGTAGGCATAGTGGCTTTCCTTGCCTTGGCACATGGTACTTTGGGACTAGTCACTCGAATATTGTCTGATAATGGTGGCAATCTCCAGATACCTTTTGCTGCGGAGGCATTTGTCAAATGGTCATCGTTTTGTCAGGGTATGGAACCGCCAAGCAATTCTGTGACCCAAAGAGGTTGGGACGACATCCTATGTAAGAAGGTGGTTGCAGATTTGCTGGGCGAGGCTATTGGCTTAGATTTAGCGCGCCTCAAGGCCGCATCTAGGTGCGAATCAGGAGCATGGCTTCATGCGTTGCCTTCTCCCCAGTTAGGCACGCTACTAGACAACGATTCTTTGAGGATTGCGGTTGCCTTACGATTGGGTGCGAAGGTTTGCGAGGTACATAGGTGTATATGTGGTTCCATGGTTCAGGAGGACGGTCACCATGGCCTTAGTTGTCAGAGGTGCGCTGGGCGTTTTTGGCGTCACCATGCGATAAATGAGGTAGTTCGCAGGGCTTTGGTCTCAGCCAATGTTCCCTGTGTCCTGGAGCCTCCGGGATTGTGCCGGGCTGATGGCAAAAGGCCAGATGGTCTTACATTGGTTCCTTGGCAGAAGGGTCGGTGCCTCTTATGGGACGCAACGTGTGTTAGCACCTTTGCCCCGTTCCATCTGAGTCACACCATCGGTGCTGCTGGTTCAGCTGCGGAGTACGCGGCTAAACAGAAGCATACGAAGTACTCTGCCTTGGAACCAATGTATGATTTTATACCAGTTGCGGTGGAGACTGCAGGACCTTGGGGTGCGGAGGCTAAGGAGTTTGTGTGGGAGTTGGGTCGGCGACTGAGAGATAGGGTTTGCGATCCTCGCTCCGGATCGTACCTGGTCCAACAGATCTCCTTTGCAATTCAACGGGGCAACGCTGCCAGTGTCATGGGGACGTTTGGGCCGGCTACGGTCCGGGGTGGCACCATAGCCTAGTTTAGTTTAGTGGTTAATATTGACAAAGCCTGTTGCGGATTACATCATTTGTAAGTAGATGACGAAGCCTGTTGCTGATTTGTTTTTGTGTCCACTTGACGAAATAAAAAATTAAAATTGTACAATATGTTTATAATTTATAAACAATTCGTTGAAATTCCTGAAGGTCCACCAGCTATCCTGACGCTCACGATGACTTACTTTAATCTCGTGAGAAACATATGAGCCTTCTTTTGCATTAATTATTTATGTAATTTGCAAAAAAACTTCTTGTGTGATATTAAACAGGATGTTCTTATAATGACGTGCAATGTTCCATCCTCGAGGAATTAGATCATTACCATCAGCCATTCCCGTGCGACTTTGCTCTCTTTTAATCAGTCTCGCATTAAGCGACTTTTTACCGCTCTAATAGGATAATTATACCACCATTCGTTCATTACATCTGCAGGATTCTGCGACGCCGTGTCCTCAGATTCCTGGCTGCGATTTATTATCCCGAGGTGCGCACGCGTTTCTTAGAAACCTCTTCCCTTACCCCGCTCGATAGCGCGGTTGCGAGTTAACGCAGTTACGCTAGTTAGTTTGATGGAAAACTAACGTCCCGTGTACTTTAGTGAAATCTGTGAAGCATAATGTTCAAAGTATTTAACCTATTTTACGCATTATTTCGCAGATCACTTTTAAAAAAGGCTGATCATTTAATTAAGTACTTCCCTTTTTTAATTAACCCTCAAATGCTTGTGGTTTTTGAGAAAATCGCATAAAAAGGAAAATCATTTTTATTTATTTTTAGCCAAAATACTAATCCGATTTCTTTGTTATTTTGATATGCTGTATATATTATTAAGGTCGTTCTAAAAAAACATAGTTAATTTACCTCTTGAATAAATTGATAATATTTGAGTTTAAAGTTTTCAATAAAAAATAAATTATAACTTGCGATGGCGACAATTACCCAATTTATTACCAAATACCAATTAACATATATATGTATTTTTAGGGTTCCGTACCTCAAGGAAAAAACGGAACCCTTATAGGATCACTCGTGCGTCTGTCTGTCTGTCCGTCTGTCACAGCCTATTTTCTTCGAAACTACTGGACCAATTAAGTTGAAATTTGGGATACATATGTAAGTGTGTGACACAAAGACGGACATGTAACGTAAACAAATGAATTTTAAACATAGGGGCCACTTTTGGGGGGTAAATGAGAAAATTAAAAAAATATTTTTTTCAAACTAAATCGTGTTATATATCAAATGAAAGAGCTCATTGTGAGAATCTCAAATATATATTTTTTATAATTTTAGGATAAACAGTTTAGAAGTTATTTAAGAACATAGGCAAAAAATGACCATCCCCCCCCTTTATCTCCGAAACTACCGAGTCTAAAATTTAAAAAAAAATACACAAAATAGATCTTTACCTATAGATTACAGGAAAACCTATTAGAAATTGCAGTCAAGCGTGACTTGATTACTTAGTTTTTAATCCGACCCCTACGGGTTTTTTAAAGACATTTCACTCACGTTTCACATAAAAAAAACCCGGCCAAATGCGAGTCGGACTCGCGTTCCAAGGGTTCCATACATTACACAATTTAAACAATGTATTTTTTATGTGAAATGTCTTTAAAAAACCCGTAGGGGTCGGATCAAAAACCAAGTAATTAAGTCCGACTCATGCTTGACTGCAGACTTCTAATAGATTTTCCGGTGATCTATAGGTAAAGATCTATTTTGTGTATTTTTTTGAAATTTTTTGACCCAGTAGTTTTGGAGATAAAGGGGGGAATGGTCATTTTTTTCCTATTTTCTTGAATAACTTCTAAACTGTTTATCTTAAAATTATAAAAAATATATATTTGGGATTCCCACAATGAGCTCTTTCATTTCATATGTAACACGATATAGTTTGACAAACTTTATGTTTTAATTTTCTCATTTACCCCCCAAAAGTGGCCCCCGTCTTTAAAATTAATTTGTTTACGTTACATGTCCATCTTTGGGTCACAAACTTACATACGTGTACCAAATTTCAAATTAATTGGTCCAGTAGTTTCGGAGAAAAGAGGCTGTGACAGACGGACAGACAGACAGACAGACGCACGAGGAATCCTATAACGGTTCCGTTTTTTACTTTTGAGGTACGGAACTCTAAAAATACATTGTTTAAATTGTGTAATGTACGGAACCCTTCGAACGCGAGTCTGACTCGCACTTGGCCGGTTTTTTTCTAACATCCTATACATTCTCTCCATACAAATTACCTTTACGTTAATCATAAGAAAGTGAGATTAAACAAACAATAAAATTATATATTTCGAACGCATTTACACATTTTACGAATTTGAATTTAGAATGTAAGTAATAGGGATGTTGACATGAATCGCGAATATATAGTTGGTCAAACCAATTGTCAGTAAATACGAATAAAAAAACTATACTCATCCTTTTCTTTTCAGCACTAGTACTAGTGTAAGACAAAGATGATATGATTCTCTCTGTCTATGTTTGAAATGAGACAGTCCTTTGACAAACTATATAACATTTTATGTTTTTACCATAATAGGGAATATTAGAATGCTTAAAAATATATTTTGTAAGTGTAAATATTAGAATGCTTAACAATATATTTTGTAAGTGCAAAAAATTACCATTCCCCCCCTTTATCTCCGAAACTACCGAGTCTAAAATTTTGAAAAAAATACACAAAATAGATCTTTAATTAACACTAGAAGTAACAAATTAATTAAAGATAATCAAAAATATTTAAAATAATGCCCAATATCACGTGACTGCAAACGCGAATCAGAGCGCGTTACGTCACGGAGTGAAAAACACCCACAGACAAGTTGTCAATCCCGACCGTAATCCATACGTCACCACCTAAAAGTTTGGAAGTTCAAAAATCATTTATTTTTTGCTTTTTACAAAAAATATCGTTACCTACACCCTACACGTTATAAAGTATATATTTATATAGTTTGTCAAGGGACTGTCTTATTTCAAACATAGACAGAGAGAATTATACTATCTTTGTCTTACACTAGTACTAGCACCCAAAAGAAAAGGATGAGTACCTATAGTTTCTTTTGTTCCTATTTACTGACAAGATTTGCTTGACCAACTATATGTTATTAAATGATGTTTCACTAAACATCTTTTTAATTATTTGGCTGAATGGAACTATCATTGCCACGTTGGCTGTCGGAAACAGAAAAAATGAAAATTTAAAAAGTTAAACCGGCGACCGCTATTGCACCCAAAATTTAGTCGTATCAAAATAATTCATCTTAAATTGTAACCGTCAAGTGTTTTTCTATGAAATCAGTTATCAGTTATCTATTAATTTTTGCAATGTTATTTATCATGGCTGAACGTAATATATAGTGCCGAATTAAAATAGTACATTTCGATGCTAGTGCGGAAAGTATGTCATTACTGCACGAGTACCGAGATATAGTACACTCGGGACGAGTGAAGAATGACATTTCCGCACGTGTATATATGTTTTTTAATACAGTTGCGAAAAAATAAGAAAAGCAACAAATAAGGAATGGAATTTGAAACTTTCATATTATTAATTCTGTAACATCATTGACATTGACATTGACATTATGAAGAAGTGTTTTTCTAGCTTTTATTCGACTAGAATAGATTTTGTTATTATTATTGAACCCACTTCAATTAAAGTTTTTTTTCAAATGCATGTTCTATAAGACAGAAACAATTGTAAATATTAAAACATTGTACTATTATTACCTAAATATCGTTTATTTACGATTATTTGTGTATCGTATATTTATAAAAACAATATCTGATGTTGCCTTTGGAAACTTAAAACATTCTTGCAGTAAGAAAATACGCCTCTTCTTTGACAGGCGTTCCGTTCCATTCAGACAACTTATTAAGAACGGCTTTTCAACATTAAAAAATAAACGTGTTATAATACTTATTACTTATAATGATGAAGACGTAAGTAATAAAATATGAAATATGCATATTTTTCGTATTCTTACATTAACAGTAGGTTTTTATGTTGATTACGACGTTTAAAGGAAACTAATATTAACACTCATCAATAAGTAGTCATAAATTGGAACAAGTAAAAATTTAAAAAAATTGGAAAAGTAAAAAGCACTAGTTCGCGAAAACCAACTTTCCGCAGGCTAAACAGCCACGAAAAGTAGCACTTTTAAAAATATCAATAAAGTTCAAGACAAAATTCGTAAGTGCAATACTCATGTAACAAATATTTTTTATTGTGATTTTTTCGCGAATGTATTAAAAAACGTTGTCCATGGTACGTGCGAAAGTGTTATTATTTACTCGTCCCGTGTCTTTTCTCGGGCCACGTAAGTATTGACACACTTTACACGCGCCATGAAATGTACTATTTTAATCATAAGGCGAAACGAATAACCACCTACTCTAGTGTCTTGATTGTTGTTCTTTTACACATAGGCACTGCACAACAACACTTGTAAAACTTGTTATTCATTATATAACGAATTTAAATACAGCTTTTGATCTACGCTATGACTGACAGATTGACAGCAGTTTGTTTATTTATCACACCGCGACGTCATCGAAATCACGTGAATACTTGGAGTGTTTAGGCGAGAAATTTTAACACTAAACTAATTAATTTCGATTTTTTATTTTAAATTATTGAATAAAAAATTTTAATATATTCTTTTGCAATAATTACGTAATAAATTTTTGTCCTTCCGTCCATGTGACGGTAGCGGAACGGCCAAGCCACATATTTTGACCAAAGTGTAGAGTTTAGAAGCTTGGCTCTACATGAGATCTGATAAAGTGATATCATATTTTTGTCAGTGCGAGCCTTACGGTTTCATCTTGGCAACATTTTACGTGAAAATGTTTTACAATACTGCCGGGCTAGCACATGATTGGCGCGAGAGTATGTCGTCGCGACATAGACTATCCGTCCTCCTTTAATTCATACAGTTAATAAAAGACGGGTAGTCTATCTCGCGGCGAGATAGTGTCGCGCCAATCATGTGCTCGGCCTACTGGTTCCTTCTTTCTCATCGTTCTACACCAGGGTACTGGTTGATGGCGTGCTGACGCTTTTAAGATTTGGCTTGGCACCGACTTCAAACGTATTAGTTTCTAGCGCATATAAAACGGGATGATATTTTATTTTATCCTTTTTGGTGTCGGTGGGCGGTTGCGGTCGGTCTTTCGTTGTTTAAAAATTAATTTTCATTTAAATAAATGTGTTTCTTCTTCCCGTTTGATATAAAGAAGTAAAACGAACTGGTTTACTGATGTTTCGGCGAAAATTACTTGACAAACTTTCAGTTCCCAAACTATTTATCCCATATTTTTAGTTGGGCGAAATTTCATTTCGCAAATTTACATAATCCAACCTTTTTTCCCCAGAGAGAAGATTCCCCAGCGCCAGGGGGAGGCACTGAGGATATGAGGCACTAAAAAACCTGGGGTGTTCGTCTCTCTGCCTTTGGGGTGGAGTCACGGGCACGCGGCGTCACTCATCCGCAACCCCACCAGCAGCTGCCCGTTAGGCCCCATCACCGGCCGGATGCTTGCCCGAAACCACCATTAAGGGCATGTCCGAACACTTGACATGCCTTCCAACCCGAGGACCTCTTCCCTATGGGTGACAGACGCCCCCGTGTCTGCCACCCGGAGGTCGATGTTAAGGTGGCAAGCGTCTGTCGTGCGCAACACGCCTGCGTCTGGTTCTACGGCGGCGCATGGGGTCAGCCTCGACCTGGATTTCCCGCTCGCGCTCGGCCGCCTCCTTTTTAGCCATGATGTGCTCTGAATAATCCAGCATCGTCTGCCACACCTCTTCACCAGACAGCATAGCCTGCACTATGACTGGCAACGACAGCCCAACACGGGCAATCACCTCCTCTCTTTCGACGCCCCAGACCGGGCACTCAGCCAGTGTGTGCTGGGCCGAGTCTTCGCGTGCTCCGCACTCGTGGCATTCCGGGGTCGGCTCTCTTCTTGCCTGTTTATGCAGGTACTTGCCAAAGCAACCATGCCCCGACAGCACCTGAGTGAGCCCCGAAATCCCTTTCAATCCATTCACGGAGAACAGGTTGGATCGCCTCTATGGTGCGGACGCCAGCACTCGGCTGTTCCAGCCGCAGCCGCCACTCGTCAACCGCCTCCTGCTGCAGCTCCATTCGCCGCATCTGTATTTCTTGCGAAGCTAGCACGTCACCCCGGTCTCGCACCTCCCCGCACATAATCCAACCTAACCTAACCCAACCTAGTACATCATTTTCATTTCGCAAGTATGGGGTTGGGAAATGAAATGGTTGCGAAGTAAGGTTATGCCAACGATTGGTTTGCCAAATGAAACTTTGGCGAAAAGTTGGTTGCCAAGTAAAATTTGGCGAAATAAATTTCGCCAAAAAGGAAGTACACCAAACGAACTACTATGTATATAATCGGATTTTTTTTAATTTGATGAAATGTTGTCTAATAAGTTTAAAACCGAGTTGAACAACATTTTTACTAAGATTACGAGTACCTAAATATCTGCTTTCACTTTCATTTTGAATGAGCCTCGCTCCATCCATTAGGAATCGGACCAAACATGATCCAATATTCGCAGGAGTCGGTAATTCGAAAGCACACCCGACTTATTGAGTTACTGTTTTTCACTCATGTTATTTACAAGAGACCCTTCTGGCTCATGTTCCAGTAATAATTTAGAAAGCTCTCTTATTGCGTTGCAATAAGGGTGGTTGTGAAACGCTTGTCGTGGGTAAAACGGCAAGTGGAATGCGTTATTGAACATTCAAATGGACATCATTAGATTGAGCTACTCGAACCATCGATTGCCATTAGAGAGAGGTGGGAAATTTATAAAAGAGATGTACCTATTTAGAGTTTTCCAATTTAACATAATTTTGTGAAATCTTGTGATGGGCCCGAAATAGCACTCAGCAGGCGTCTCAGGCATATAGTGAAGAAATAAATAATGTAAAATATGTAGTTAGATATTTGTTTTAGTTATTGTTTAACCCCTCGGCCTAATTATTGATACCCGAGCAAGCGAAAGACTCCAGAATTGAACCACGATCGTAGCGAGTGGTTCGAAAAGTGAAATCTTGAGTGTTGCGAGGGTTAAACAAACTTTGCTCCGGAGTGAAACAAAATTTTTCACCACACACGTGTAAAATATTAACTGTAAAACATTATAAATTAAATCCAAATCAATCAATCAATCAATCAATAAATCGTTTATTGATAACTAGCGTTAAACGTCAATTAACATTTTCTGCTAAGCGCACTTTACAAATGAACGTTATTATAAATATTATTATATTTATCACTCAAAAACAACAATTTAAAGTACATTATACTTACCAAAATTTGCATCTTAGGTTTCCTGAGCCATTTGCCACGAGCACGAGGCACGATTGTGGATAAAATGCAAGTTTCTCGTTAAGTACTTTTTGAAGAATAAAGAGAGCCTCTGCGAGCTGGTGTTGTGAAAATAATCAATTATTTAAGCGCGCCAATCATCATTGAAACATATGAAAACACCTATATACCATTTAAAATATTACTAAAAATTCAATTACATAAAAATCAAATAAGTACATATGAATGAACAAATGTAGTTTAGTATTTAATTATAATTAACTAAATATTAGTTAGATCCGTTTGTTTACGTACATAAGACTTTTATGCAGTAGCAGTAGAATTTATTGCGTCTGCATTTTAATTGATTCGCGCACAATAATTAATTAGCTGACATCCTGTAATTAAAGAATCGTCAATCAAATCTGAATAGGGGAATCCATTATGCAAGAATTCCTTGGGCTAATTTTATTTCATTATCAAATGATTATGGATAGGATTATAAGATTGCCATTATGTCATAGGCTTGGTAACGGTAATAAATCTACCTAAAGGATATCTCCAATATCATCCGGAACGAATATTGTTTTGAGAATCCTATAGATTTTTATTATACATACACTGTCAATTTCCTTAATAAGTTTTTGATTTTTTATACCATAACATGATAATATCAACATATGGTTTCGAGCTAATGTTAACGGGCTTTAAGTAATTCTGAGCAAGTAGGTATACTGTTCCAGTTTCGTATCACTTCTACCTTGTAGCTATAGTTTAACAAACATACTCATACCAACCCAAAGTGAAGTGTCTTTCTTCGCTGGTATGCATCTTCATCGAAATATCTGAAATAAATGTAAATGTTAGTGACCAATAAGAACTCGGTACGGTGTGGTCCTACCTAATGCTACCCATTAGGCAGTGGTTGCGGCGTCTCTGACTCTACCGCAAGATCTGTACTACCTTGCCCTTCCGTGGCGGAGACGGAGATGCGAATACCTAATGAGAGCTAGGGCTTGTACAACTTGAACATTTCGGAAATACTTAAATTTAAATGGTAATACATTAAGTATATAATAGTAAGGCATGTAGATATGTAGGTATAGTAGGATATGCTCAATTTGCAATTGTATATATTAGGGCAGAGCAGTAGATATCATAATATTTCTTTTTTTAAGGTTTATTTTGCGAAAATTACGACATCATTATCTAATATATTTAGATGGTTGGCAGTCCTCAACTGTGCGTTTCTCCAGAAACTTCCTGCCTCGCACAGCTGTGTGAGTTTAGCTAAACTGTGGATTGAACTGTCGCCTGCGGTATTTCCGGACCGATACGAACTTCAAACTTTCAAGAAAAGAGCGTACTCCCATCTTAAAGGCCGTCAACGCAAGAGATTACCGATTTAACTAAAAATTTGTCTGTATTAAGATGGATGCACAGTTCTGTATTTTCAGGACGTGCACTTTTATTAACAATACCTACGTATACTTACATCAAGTTCACATTATTCTATATATAAAACTAAACTAGGAAATCATATAAGTACTAAACTTTACTTTAGAAACTATTACCTTAATGTTTCAATTATTGTGTTAACTAAGCAGCTGAGTAAATATTTTGAAACATGGGAACGTTTTCGCTGTAAGTAACAATAACCTCTATTAGGTATTACTAAAAGATCAATAATTAACAGTGTAATCTTGTCTCTGACTAGGTAGACAATCAATCAATAAGTACGACAATTAAGCATTACTTAAATAGGTCTGATTCGATTTCTTTCCCAAGTAGGCTTCCTGCTGCCGCTCGTCTAGCAAGCAACCTTCTAATCGGTCACGCACCTCAATAACTCTTCTAGTCCACAATCCGCGTATATCAGATCATTCATTATCAGGCGCAGGTCTTTGAAGCGGATAATTAACCGCAATGCAACATTCTTCAGTTTCTAGTTGATATTTATTCGGTGCGCGGGCGCGGCCCTGGCTCTTTGCGGCGCCGACGTCAGCTGTCATCCATCAGTCGCGGGCGACGCGCTTGCTCACCACACACAAGGGCACGCACACATGCTCTATAAGCAAATTCAAATTTAACGGTACAATGTTAGCGGAATGCAACAAGACGTGGCTGACATTCCGCGGGTCGGGTTGTTCCAGACCATTGACGACCGCGACAAAAAAGGGCCGGACATACAATAACATGCTATTGATAATGGTCCACTTATACGAGATAGCGGCCACGGAATTAATATCTTAAATTCCTCGGTGGAGAAGAAAGGCGGTCTATTTTGCATGGTCGTAAACGTTCCGTTGCGTCTAGAACCGGCCAGTCACATTTCAATCATTCATCAAACCACGGAACATTTTTAACGAACATGATTCCGTTTCTAGGGTTCCGTAGCCAAAATGGCAAAAACGGAACCCTAATAGTTTCTTCATGTCCGTCTGTCTGTCTGTCCGTATGTCACAGCCATACCACCAAGGGCCTGACACTCTTTGATAGAGGAAGATAGTCTTATTGCGATTTCTATAAGAGGAAAGAGAAAATAGTGCCATGCTTTGTCCTTATCACCGACCGGGTGGCATCACAGGGTCATCATCAGTAAAAAAATTAAAACCACGGAACATTTTTAACGAACATGAGCAAAAACGGAACCCTAATTAGTTTCTTTATGTCCGTCTGTCTTTCTGTCCGTATGTCACAGCCATACCACAATAATTTTTTTAACGTAGGTGTATTTTGTGAGCAGCTACTTATTTTAGAAGTAAAAAATTAAAAATTTTGTACAAATACCTACTATATTACCTATACTATTACTATACTATACATAGCTGTTCGTCAGCAATATTTATCTCCGATATTGCTTTTTAGGGTTCCGTACCCAAAGGGTAAAAACGGGACCCTATTACTAAGACTCCGCTGCCCGTCTGTCCGTCTGTCACCAGGCTGTATCTCATGATCCGTGATAGCTAGACAGTTGAAATTTTCACAGATGATGTATTTCTGTTGCCGCTATAACAACAAATACTAAAAACCGGCCAAGTGCGAGTCGGACTCGCGCACCGAGGGTTCCGTACTTTTTAGTATTTGTTGTTATAGCGGCAACAAAAATACATCATCTGTGGAAAATTTCAACTGTCTAGCTATCACGGTTCATGAGATACAGCCTGGTGACAGACAGACGGACAGCGGAGTCTTAGTAATAGGATCCCGTTTTTACCCTTTGGGTACGGAACCCTAAGAAGTACGGAACCCTCGGTGCGCGAGTCCGACTCGCACTTGGCCGGTTTTTTTAGATATCAGAAAGTTAAAATATTGTTATAACAACATTTTTTTTATTAACATTTCGTATGGGTAGGCACCTGTACGGCCTGTACCTAAGTATGTAAAATGTCACCGTAGATATCGCCATTTAGTATAAGTCACAGTAATTTTCATGAAACAACTTCATTGATAGGCCAATTCAAGTTTTAGTTATTCGATCTGTTTCCGATATGATACTGATCTGTCAGTGTCAAAAGTGACGTTTTTGGTTGAAGAAATGTCAGTTTTGACACTGACAGATTAGTATCATATTGGAAACAGATAGAATAACTAAAACTCGAATTGGCACCTGTGTGTCGAATTTAGCTTATGTAGGAGTATAGTTTTATTCAATGCCGATAATGCGGACAATTTGATCGTATTGCCTTGATAATTAAGGTAGTGCAAAAAAAAATTAAGAATAAATATTTACTTTAATTTAAACTACTAAGCGCCACTTGCACCATCTCACTAACCCGGAGTTAACCGGTTAAACCGTTAACCCAGTGTCAAATTGTACTGGTAACCATGGTAACTACAAGTTTAACCGGTTAACCCCGGGTTCGTGATTGGTGCAAGTGGCCCCTATACATAAATATACTTAAGATTGATGTGGGAAATGACGTAAGTACATTATTTTGTAAATTATCTACTTATTGCTATTATTTGGGACGTCATGTATGCAGTATAGTATAAGTAATTTACGTTTCGCATGTTCTCTGTTCTACCCGCGACATCAGTATGCGCCGCCGCACCGCAGCCCAATTGCCGAATTAGCATACTTAGCGCAGGCGCCGCCGAATTCGCTTGTACCGCTACATCAAACGAAACACCGCTCGCAACCCAAACGTAACCTAAACAACCGACTTTAAAGCTCATTATTGCCTTTTCACACTTTAAAGATGTCGTTAAACATTGCCAAAGAAATTAGGACTCTATTCTGCTGCATTTTAGGGCGTTAAATGTAACGTAGTTGGCTTATAAAAGTGTAGATTTTATGACTGTCAGCTGCCGAACTCTGACCCGTTGTAATGGACGCAAATTGATCGCGAAGGCAAATTTTTCAAGCAGATTATACTGACCGTGAGATAGTGCTGTGTTGAAGAATTCTAGGAATCAGCATTAGATGATGATATTGTGTCTCGTTAACAAGTTTAACAACACGGCTTAATGGTGTCACTTGAAAACAGTTCTGATTGATATCATATCATCGGTGTCTTAAAAAACATATCATTAGTGAAGCTAGTTAGCGTCTATCTATATAAACGAGTTAATAATTTATACACGTGTCAGCCGTCATTACGACGAACGGATGGATTTTAAACAATTCTTGTTCAGGAAAACATCCGTTGTTTAATGAAGACACTTGTGATTAAGTCTGGAAAAACTCGGCATTAGAGATTCTACAGCGATTACGAGGCGAATGGCCTGGCCGTGGCACAGATTTCCTGATAATTTAATGATATTTTGCATGTTAAAGCGTGATTTTGCATGCTGCTTTGCATTAACTCCTTTAATTGATCACCCAACGTTCTAGTTTTGTATAATTGTGTTTTTATGCTGGCTAATTACGAATTCTTGCTCAAGTAATAACAGGTATTTATGGAATTTCCACACTCTTGAGTAGGTATCGATTACTTAGAAATACGCCCATTATAGGAGTTCCCTTCAAGTAAATTATGAGAAGTAAAAATAATTATGAAAAATAACCGCGTTCGTGCAACGGAACGTTCTACGGACTAGTAATTCCATGAGAATAAGTGTTCTACGAATAAAAAAGTATAAATATAACTTATTCAATTACACATGTGGATTTCAATGTATGCTTTAGTTATTGCTAAACTCTGCCTGTGTCTTTGTATAGTCCCTCTATTACTCCCTTATTAAATACCTATGTGACTAAGGAACAAACATACCTACAAGCATTTACATATTTAAAATATATTGACGTCATTGCAGCTCATACTTGCAATTAAGTAGGTTTAATAATATTAAGAAATACAACCAATGTTTTATTTTTCAACATGTCCATTGGCGAACTTTTATTTGACACGTTTTTAAACAAATGTACCTATTCATGATCTATTTAAAAACATGTCACTTTACTAACTATAAATAATAATAACCATATGTTTTGTATACCTTTCTATATTTTGTTTGACTCGAGTAGGTGAAGGTACATAATTTTTCACATCACCTATTCGAAAAGGGGAACTTTTCTTCCCTGCTAGGAGGGATCAAAGTGGCACTTTTCTGTTCAAGGACATTTTGTTGCCAGTATGAAATATTGACACAAAGACATATGAAATTAGTATGCATATAATCGATTACAATTTCTTTATAATCGATTACATGCATACAATTTTTCTAACTTAAATAATATTTTGTTGTAATTGTAAACAATAAATGTAATTAACGTATTTTAAATTAATTAATATCATATTTAAATTAAGTAAATTAATTAATTAGCGTAATATTTACAAAGAAACGTAAAAAAACTTTAGTTTAATAATTTAATTTTTATTTTGACATTTTAGGTCTCCATAAACGCAGCCATACTTGTCTATGCAATTTAAAAAGTTTATATTTAAAAAGTTTTGTACAAATATTTCACAAAGCATTATGCGGTTCTGTATTCTGTATAAATTCGTAAATATTTATTTATTTATTTTATTTTAAACTTTATTGCACAATATAACAAATAAAGTACAAATGGCGGACTTAATGCCTAAAGCCAGTCAACCACCAGGCTAAACAGAAACAGTCATAGGTGCAGGCATTGAACAAAAAAAAAGCAGAATAGGTAACTTAAAACAAAAAATATAACGATAAATAATACACACTACCGAAAATAAACTTACATATACATACTATACATACTATAATTAAATAAACTTACATATATATTACTTTATTTTATGTACCCAGTGCAAATAATACTATGCCTATGATGGACAACTAACCAGTGAGCTTGTCGAAAAAATGCTTGCGTAACATGCGCTTAAACGAGAGCTTGGTTGGAGCCTGTCTGATGTTGAATACTTAAATTAATGTTTAACAAGCAGAAACGTCTGCGATCGATGCTATTAATTATGCCAGAGGCCTTGAGTTCAATTCTCACCCAAGGCAGTAATTTTTCCACTTTTAAATTTATTCTAAGTTGAATACTTAGTTTAAATCAATAATAATAGGCCTTTTCATCTGTGTTAGATGTTTTAAGCAGCATCCCGGTAACGACACTTATAATTATAAATATAAGTGATATCAGTCTTCATAGTGTTCTTCCGAAGATTTGGTTCAAAGGGGTAATTTGTTATCAGAAAAATCTACAAAAATAATGTACTTGATTTTCATTGTATCATTTTAGTTGTTTGCTACTGTTTTGAAAAGATATTAGGTACATAATTATGAGCTGTAGGTACTTTTAATTTGTCACTACAGTCACGTCTGAAAATATCGATACGGACAAAGTGCCAGAAGTATGTACCTATACTAAGGTCGTGTATACATATTTTTGGCACTTTGTCCGTATCGATCTTCGCTTAAAATAATAATGTTTTGAAACCTAATATATGTAAGTATGTAATTTCCTCATAGGTGATGTGAAAAGCAGTATGTGTCACATGGTAGCAAAATTATTTTCACCTTGGGCGTTAACACTTGAATCCCTCACTACGCTCAGGATTCTATGTTAGAATCCCTCGCTACGCTCAGGATTCTATTATAGAATCCTTCGCTTCGTTTAGGATTCAATTGTACGCCCTCGCCGTAAATATGTCATTTTGCTCCCTTGTGACACAATCTACTATTACAGTAGTGCGGCTCCTTAGCTCGATTTAGTATGGAGGTCCCATTCGGCAGAAAGCACGAAACTTGGCATGCATATAACTTTTAGGTTTATAAGAATAAATAGAAGTAGAAACACGTCGAGAAGTTATTGTTTCCCTCCCTTACCCCCACTTTTGTATCCATATTTTTAGTTGGTTCTTATAAATTTTCATGAAAACTGAAAGCTACAATAAAAAGTTTGATCTTAATTGTATAGTAAATGTTGTAATTAGTAAATCTAAACAAGTATTACTAACTAAATATGGATTTTTTAAAAGTGGACTAAATAATTTTTATTTTATTTTTAATTCATTTATTTCTTTATTTCTTATCCATAAACTTCTCTACAATATTGTCTTTGGAAGTATATTGTTAAGATTTATAGTTTTCAAATTATGCTTAATTTGTCCTTAGCTTTCAGTTTTCATGAAAATTTGTAAGAACAAAAAAATGGGGATACAAAAGTGTGGGGGATACAAAATAACTTCTCAGCGTGTTTCTAGAAAGAACATATTTTATTTTTGAATGGCCTTTCGTTTCGTCGTTAAAAAAAAATAACAACATTGAAATTAAAATAATTGCTAAAACTTATCATAAATTATGAAGTATTTACCTGTAGGTATGCCTAAAGGGCTCAGTCGAAAGCCTAACACTAACTATAATTTGTTTACAAAGAAGCAATATTTTTTTAAGGCCATCGAACTCCATGTTTGCTCTTTGCATAATCCATCAACACCTGCTTACATGCCACATTTTAACATATAAGTAATGCATTCTTGCTTGACTCGCTTCAATGGCCGTCATTACACTAATTATTTCGGCGTTCAGGCGACCTTTGTAAGTTATTATACTTTCACCTTTCGTTAAGGTTATCCTAGTAGTATGCGGAGGGGAGAAAGTACGGCTTCAACTATGCAACAAGAGCCAAATTAATTGAACGAATACCTAAAGTTAGCTTTTTTTAAACCATACATCCTTCTTTATCAAATTGCACAAAGTCGCCTAACTTAATTCTTATGAATTATTCACGGTGAAAGAGTGTTACAATTCGCAGGGCTTGCCCTTTCCGTGCAGTGCCCGTGGGATATTATTATTTATTCCAGTAGGTAGACGAGCTATTTTTTTGCGGCACGCCCTACTTTCTCCAGAGTTATAAAGGATATTGCACTCTATCACCAGGCAGGTAGACTTGATGAAAATAGCGATTAATTGTGGATCTGTGACCTTTACGTGGAACAAAGGGTAACGGTGCGCAGGCGCAATTAACGTTGTGCGTGTCCACTGTCCAACGGGACTCTATTTAGAATTTCAAGGCCGAAAAAAATGTGTAGGTACTTTTGGAATCGCGTTGAAAACTAAACCTACTGCGACTTCTTACTGGTCCCTTCTATGATCTGATGTGACCATGTGTGAGAACTCGCAGTGGGTTTCATCAGAGGCATTTGATGGCACAAGGTAGGTGTCTACAGGTAAATATGAAGTGCCTAGAATTAAAAACTATTACGGAGACAGAACCTACTTAATAATTTGCCTGAAGACATCCGACTGGAAACAGATACGAATAGATGTATATTTAAAAGAAAATTAAAAAGATATTTACTTTATAAATCCTCCTCCCCTAATGTTAAATATTAGTTTACTTAGTTCAAACGATTCCTGCAGAGAAATTGTAATAACAGTTTTGCGGGATTTCTATGTAAATTATAAATTT
This sequence comes from Cydia strobilella, assembly GCF_947568885.1. Lineage (NCBI taxonomy): Eukaryota > Metazoa > Arthropoda > Insecta > Lepidoptera > Tortricidae > Cydia > Cydia strobilella. The sequence continues at coordinate 15,055,646 of NC_086041.1, read as the reverse complement.
GTTGTTAATATAAAATAAATAAATAACAATAAAATTCAAAATCTGATCTTGATTAGATATGAATTGGACATTACTCTTCACCTAAGTCCATTTTGCTAGCAGCACTAGGAGTGCATATGTTGCTGAGCTCGCAATTTACCTATGTTTTGTTTACTCGCTGTTAACACCGATTTCGTTTCACGCCGTGTTATTCTAATAAAGCCATAAGTCAGCTTATTTATACCAGTTTTAACTACTGGATTTTATCGCTGAAACTGCGATGTTGCTGCCGTCCTCTCAAATTAAAAAGTTACATGTCGCTACGAGACCCCTATGGAGATAAAACTTTTTGGCTTTTCATGGTAGTATGCTATATGAAACGCTACATTTTGCATCGTACAATCTTGTCAAAGCCGGACGCGGAGGGGGACCCTCGATCGATTGTTGCACGTCGGATGTTGGGGCTATGCATGCGACGCAAAACTTACTTCCCTTCCCAAGCGTCGTCTGTGACCAGGCCGTGAATAAAACTTTTATTGAACTGCAGTTTACTTCGACATTCTCTTATTTGCTACTTATATTTAGTTTTAGGGTTCCGTACCCAAAGGGTAAAAACGGGACCCTATTACTAAGACTTCGCTGTCTGTCTGTCTGTCCGTCTATCACCAGGCTGTATCTCATGAACCGTGATAGATAGACAGTTGAAATTTTCACAGATGGTGTATTTCTGTTGCCGTTTTAACAACAAATACTAAAAACAGAATAAAATAAATATTTGTTTTATATGTGTTATTTGGGGCTCCCATACAACAAACGTGTTTTTTTGCCGTTTTTTGCGTAATGGTACGGGTACGGAACCCTTCGTGCGCGAGTCCGACTCGAACTTGGCCGGTTTTTAGGGTTCCGTAGTCAACCAGAAACCCTTATAGTTTCGCCATGTCCGTCTGTCCGTCCGTCCGCGGCTTTGCTCCGTGATCGTTAGTGCTAGAAAGCTGCAATTTCACTGCTGAAATCATGCATGGCGACAGAACGGTAAAATAAAAACTTATTAAATTGGGTACTAAAAAATTTAAAAAAATAGTTAAACAAAAAATTCATAATACTTTCAATGAAAACTACAGCAATCATGTTTTTGAGTTATTGCAAAAAGTCTTCTCTTTTTAGTAAAAAGACGTACAAAGCGCTGCGAAGCCCCGTTAAGCCTATTCTGGGTTCTGACAGAATGGTAACAACGGAACCCTACACTGAGCATGGCCCGACATGCTCTTAGCAAATTTTTAATTATATGTATAGATACCATAAACAAAAAAGTAAACAACTGACACATCGACAGAAATTGAATCAATCGTACTTTTTTACGTAATTACCTATGTGTGTATGTTTCATTAACAATCACAATTTATCGTCTCGGAAGTGTCTTATATTTATATTGGTACTAGTAAGATGCCCTGCAATTGATGTAAAATTAACATGGAATGCAAAGTTCAAATGTTTGTGTTTAGTAAAAACATTTTGATGGCTAACGAATTTCAGGATTCCATTAAAAGTCTTGTACGTAATTAGAGAGTAGGTATGTGCTCAGCAAAGTCGCCTCAAGCAAACATGCCTCCAACTGTACCTCATTAGGGAGGGTCGCCGGGATAGGCGGAGGTCATTATCGAATTGTTTAAAATAACGAGGGCGCATGCAGCAGCTCGTTAGGTTTGTTTCGGATTTTGTACACGATTTGAAACAAATGGGGATAAAATCTTTGACCCCTGTTATACTTAGATATAAATAATACGCCAATTCGAGTTTTAGTTCTTCGATCTGTTTCCGATATGATACTGATCTGTCAGTGTCAAAAGTGACGACTTTGGTTGCAGAAATATCACTTTTGACACTGAAAGATCAGTGTCATATCGGAAACAGATTGAATAACTAAAACTCGAATTGGCCTGTAAATAAAATGACGTTGTTCCTTTGAACTTGTGTTACAACTCAAAAAGTTAGACCAATAATTTTATAATTCAAATTCGAATGTGCTCGTTTGTGTTCTCCTAAAATTGTAATAAATATGTAATATGTACATTTAATTTGCTGATTAACTACATACCAACATGTGGGTATGTATACTGTTATGTAGGTTATACCATAGAGTAACTTATACTAGAGCGGTACTGTCATAGTAAATTTTGTAACCCCAGTAAATTCACTGCCATCTGTCGACACACTTTAAAACTAAAAATAAATATTTATAAAAATACGATAAAATGTATTTAAATATGGATAAATGATTTTTTTATTTGCATTAATTATTTTTATATGTTTTTGATCCATGTTCTTTCACTGGTATGCGTTAAAATTATAAATAACAGGCGAAACAGTCAACGCCCTCTATACGAGTGTAGGCCAAAACTAGTGGCGCCATCTGATCGAGAATCAAATTTTCGTGATTTTCGAGGCACGTTTTTTCCTTAGACTGTATCCATCTATTACGGAGTTATATCTATCTTTGGTTATACCTACTTATAATAGTTATAAACCATATATATAAAAAAACATCGATTTACATTTTAAGGGTCCACAGTGGCACTGACACAAATTAAATACTTACAAACAATCTATCTGTATTTAATTTATAGTTGTTTTGAGCTGCGACAACACCAGCTAGGTAGTTTAGTGATATCTAATATTTTACACGGCGCTGACATACCTTCCGTTGTTTGCGCGGGGGCAAAAAACTATCCATTTGGTAATTAAATTGACCCCCCTAGCAGCCAGATTCGGGGAGAACAAAGTTGAAGAACAAACAGCGGCGGGAACTGGCTGACCACTCGCCTTCGCCAATTAGGAACCTTATTTGACATGCCAACTCATGCTTGCGAAAAGAGAAGTATGCACGACTAAGTTTTATTCGGGAGTTTCTTTCCGTGACGTTATGAGATTCTGGTGTCAACCCAAGGGACTCTAGGAAAAACAGGCGTATACACTGCTTCGGTTGAACTTGACAGGATATTGCTGCTTGTAGTCTAACCCGTTCGTATAAAAATACCGCAAATCGATGTACAGGTTAGCCGTTTGGCACACACATACTAGAGGCCAAAACAAAATTTTTGACCCGCAGTTCCTAAAAAAATTTCGCTGCGGGGGGGGGAGTAGTAAAACATAATTTTTTTTGTATGGAAAATTATTTAGAATTTTTTTTTTCCAAAACCTATGGTATGTGATATCATACGAAAGGGCTTTTTGAGGCGATTCTAAAAATATATCACATCATTACATTTCGGGCATGTTTTTTAAATTAAAACAAAAAGAATTTTCGAAACATACCAAGTTTGGGCTCCTCCAGACACGATATGGCAGATTTTTTTTTGTACAATATACCACAAATGATACGTGATATCCTCATGTCTAACTCCAAGAAAGCAATTTTAAAAATAATATCATTAACAATTTTTTTTTTATTTTTCAATTTTAAAAAGTGACACAGTTCTACTTCAATACCTATTTCACGAGACTTATGGAACTATACTGCAGATACGGTACATATTAATCATAAAATGATACGTAATATCCATATATCAAACGGGAAATACCTCTTTAAACCTTTAACTGCGCCTTTCATCAGTTGGTATAGTTTGTTTAGTTTTTGACACAAAATATCAAGATTGTATCCTTCAGATACGATATACCACAAATGATACGTAATATCTTATTATCTAACCCCAAGAAAGCAATTTTGAAAATAATTTCATTTAGATCTTTTTTTAAATTTCTCAATATTGTAATATTGAAAAATTATACACAAAAAATATTTACTAATACTTTATTTATTTAATATTTATTTTTAATATTTACTGTTATCATACAACATTCATATTACTACCTACATTATTTTTCACATAGCTTGGGTACATTGACAGCTGTATTTAGATAACATACTATGTGTCATAATGGTGAGTGATGATATAACCTACCTACTTACAGGTACTCGTATTTTATTTAAAAGTAGATTAATAATATATAGTTGAACAATATGACTGCGCCATATTATTATTCCTTTCATAAATAGAAGACAACGATCTATCGGTGCCGTAAAAAACGCTTTATAATCACAGTCAAACACCCCCCACTTACAGTAACCCTCCAAGGAACGTCCCTTAAATTTACAATCTTGCTAACACTACGTTTTTCCACTGAAGGGTCGGTTTAAATTAAACTGGGGAGACTAAACGTACAATACCAACTATACGCATATCTACATACATTTCCATATCATAACGACCAACAGCCAGCAACCTGGCACTCCTGGCAGCGAATCAAAAGCCGTATAAAAATTACACTTTAAAAAACGTATTCGGGTCCCATTGCGCACGCTCGTACGCAAATGATGACCAATCACGAGGCTCAGCGCTCTATGTAAATGTGATATATTCAAATCAGTTTAAAATCAGAGCGCGCATGCACGCGCCGCCGTTTTTTATTGGTGCTTTGCATAAAGGGTTTTTTACTGAGCACGTGCCCCCTACCGGGGAACTGCAAGGGTTGCAACCCTTACTCAACCCTTTTTGCAGTTTTTAGTCGCAGTTTAAGCGCGCATTGCGTTAGAACGTGTTTTTTGTACCCTTTAATTGTAATAGAAGTAACAATATTTAAAACGAACATCTGCTTTAAACAGCGTTGAATGCTGTCATGTTAAATATGGTTTTGTCGGGATAGTTGTTTTGTAAGTGAATGTGAAAGGTGCTTGTGTTTGATTAGTTACCTTAGGCTGCAATATGGCAATGCAACGTCTGGGATGCTGATGTGCTGACAATTTAAAGTGCACACTCTCCACAGGTGCTAAGCTAGGTACGATTATACAGTGTGGAAAAAAATTATAGGCCCTGGAGGGAAAGTGCCTTAAAACCTTAAGTTAACTCATTTTTCTTAAAGGAAACATTCTTTTATTTTTTTAAAGAAGCAAAACTGATATAAATTTTTTTATTTTTTTCCACCTGTATTATATTTTTAATACATGTGTTACGCGAGACAAAATTTTAACAAGTCTCTATCGTCCTTGCATAGCAATAGAGAAGCAGAAAAAGAAATTTAGAATTTAGTTTTTCGCGGTACGAGCTCAGGTTATGAGTTTGATCTGGATTTGTTATAGATATGATCTGTCAGTGTCTAAATTGACGTTTCTAGTGGTGAAAATGTAACTTTATGCACTGACAGATCATACCATCCTCCACCACCAGCGTGAGCGATCTTCTAGGTCCAGTTTAAAACCTTACCTCTTCTTTCTAGTAGTATCCTCATTGCTGAGGGTCTTGATTACCATAGAGGCTTAGCACCACTTTCTTCTATCAGGCACACCTACCCTGCGCTAATTGCAGGCAAGCCTGGGCCTTGGGTCCTGCATATGCCTTTACTGTCTATCCACCGGGTATCAAAACCTTAACAAGTTGCTAAATCTAAATCGGACTCAGTGTTGTGTAGGGCTGCCATAATCCAGGGCGCGGCAGGTAAACAGCCATGCGACAGGTTTGCTCATAGTCGCGTCGCTTGTCACAGGCAATCAGCTAATGTCGCGTACGTGGGAAAAGTGGGGATGGTGCGTTTGTTTTGTAATGTCTACTGTCTATGTTTGATTTTAATTATGATTTTGTAGGTAGAAATTATTCCCCAATCTTAATCAGGTCGTACCAGTAAATATACTCTGTCAACCAACTTTACCAGTAGAAAAACCTTTTTTAAATTTGCCGCTTTTTTCTGCTGACGGAAATGGTTTAACTCAGCTAAACGCTGAACTGAACGTCAGCATGTCACCTCTTTTCAAATCAATTAAAATTACTTCTTGCAGTATAAAAATACCTGTGAGTGCGTGTCTTGTATTGCCATAATGACAAGAATATACTCCATATAATAATAAAAAAACCGGCCAAGTGCGAGTCGGACTCGCGCACGAAGGGTTCCGTACCATTAGGGAAAAAACAGCAAAAAAGTCACGTTTGTTGTATGGGAGCCCCATTTAAATATTTATATTATTCTTTGTAGTATTTGTTGTTATAGCGGCAACAGAAATAAGTACATCATCTGTGAAAATTTCAACTGTCTAGCTATCACGGTTCATGAGATACAGCCTGGTGACTGAAAGACGGACAGACGGACAGCGGAGTCTTAGTAATAGGGTCCCGTTTTTACCCTTTGGGTACGGAACCCTAAAAACGGTATACGGTAACTCACGGCCACTTACACAAAATTTATTTTATCGTATTGTACCTACATATATACACGGTGGCTAAATAATAAGTGCATTCCCTAAGCAAAGCAAAGCGCATAAGTGGATTACACTGAGCAACTTCTACTATGGGACCAACCCCGTACACGCGAAAAAAAATTTGGCTGTTTCATACGTTTTGGCTGGTCCATTTTCTACGGGAGGGTAAATATTTTTCGTGGTTGGTCCCATAGTAAATGTTGCTCAGCATAATCCTACAACCTCCCTGGCAACGGGAATGCACTTATTTTTAGTAACCATGTATAATTATTGTCTTTTTGTTGTGTTTGTATATTTATTTCTCTTTATTTTCTTTAAATATGGACCGCTGTTTTGACGTGTGTGTCGGCACTCGTTTTAGTGGAGTCAATATAAAGTTTAAGTTACATTAAATGCACACTCAAATTTTTCTACATGGGTGAATTCTATATCATATTGAATATCCGTCTGTAAAGTAACAACTTGATATCAGTTCCCGTTTTTGAGAAATAAAACTTTTTTTAAAATCTTTTTTACTACTTAAACAATAATTCCCACATAAGATATTTTTCGTAGAATGGGTTATGAAGCTTATACGACTACACGGTAAGAATATCTCTCGACAATAATGTAAATTATAGATTTATTGAAACAAATTATTATTTTGTAAGTTTTTCATGACCGAGGAACTCCCACACCGAGAGAAAAGTTTACTATGGTGGTTATGAAGTAGTTGTATCGATCATGTTTAAAAATCTCCCGAGTCACTACTATATTTGTAGAATAGCAGCAAGATTTTGGAAACAAACAGCAAATAATGTTCTGCACAATTAATGGACATTTCTAGTTTTTTGTCAGTAACTGCACAAGTTATGGAAGAATAACATATTCATTTTTCTCTCGATAATTGAATCAATTTCCAGCATAAAAAATTAAAAAAGTATGCGGTATTTCCAGGCATTCACAGAGGCCAATTCGAACTTTATTTAAGATGTCAATAATATATCATTTTGTTATCATTCGCCCGACCGTCTCGCTCGCACCAAAACATATTTTAACTAGTACGAGCGAAACGCACACGCAAATTAAAAAAATGACATCTTTAATAACAAAGTTCGAATTAGCCTCAAGGTATACTAGGAAAGTATACCTTATGGCTTATGGCATTGCGTTAAGGTTCAATAGTTCAATGCATTAAGTGTTTGTCTTTATATGAAAAACGATAGCTGTCAAATTTTTATATCTATTCACAAAACGTTTAGAATACTGGATGCTGTGTCAGATATAAATTGACCCTTGAAGTCTTACAACTATCTATTATGCTTGATCTGAATCTTACTGGTTAGTAAGAACCGTCCACTTAGTTATACTTCGAATAGCCGCCCGGACAAATTATGAAGCTAATTTCGAATTTTAAATTTTGACAATTCACGAGAAGAGTAACGTAACGTCAAACGATATGTTTGTCCCTTTTCAACGATCCTGTCATCCGATGCTTTTAGTAGCGGGAGCTGTGAGAGTGAAAAGACGCAAATGTCAGCAATTCGTACCGCTTGGTATTTGTCAGCGAGCGCATCGCGACATGAAACCAGTATGAACCTGGCCCTCGATTACGTATAATTGTAAGGAAACTTGGGATCAAGTTATATTAGTCTAAGGTTTAACAGTTGAGAATAAGACGTGCTCTGAATATACAGTGTGGAAATTTTTTATTGGCCCTGAAGGGAAAGTGCCTTAAAACCTTAAATTAGCTCACTTTATTTTTAAAAAGAAACAAAACTGCATTCAAAGGTTTTTTGAAATTCGCTTGTCTCGCCTGGGAATTGAACCGACTAAAAATTCCAAACAATAAACACTCCCTATTTTATTCTACTAGTCGATACAGTTAATGTTAATGATAATATTTCTTCAAGAAACATTAGGTCTTACACTCGTCTGTCGTACAAAATTTCCATTACTCAAGAATATTTTTAAATAAGCAAGATTAAAAAAAAAAAAAAACCTTTGAATGCAGTATAGTTTCTTTTAAAAAATAAAAGAATATCTCCTTTAAGTAAAATGAGCTAACTTAAGGTTTTCAGAGAATTTCCCTCCAGGGCCCTTTAATTTGATTATTAAATTATAGTGGTAAGTAAGCGCATTGAGTATGCACTTTTGTCTCAGGCGATGCCGCTTGGCACGATTGATTGTTCCTTAGGGCAAACAAAACTGATTCAGCCACGAGATCGTAACGCCCCCAAAAGGGGGGTGAAAGGGTCGGCTCCCCAAGTCCAATCTATGCTATATTTCTTCCTGTTCTTAGCAACTAGGGCAACTTATATATCATTTTCGTATAATTTAGAACGAGTAATTCATTTTTGAAATAATTATTAGACCTTTCCATACAAAAAAAAATTAGTTGTTTACAAAAAAATTAAATGTTATGTAATTTTTTGTGACAATTTTCCCTGTTACAACTAAATAAAAAAATTGACAATGTAGCCCATTTATTGTTCATTCTGGAAAATATCACTTTAAAGGAATAGCTGCCGAAACGCCTGTCAAAAAAGAGGCGTTTTTTCTTACTAAGCGACGTTTTAAGTTTCCAAAGTTTTTATTCCTTACTTGTTGTTTTTATTCCTCACTGGTTGTTTTTATTATTTTTTCGCAACTGTGTTAAAAAACGTCGTTCGATACACGTGCGGAAATGTAATTCTTCACTCGTCCCTAATCTTGCCAAGATACCTATCTCGGTACTCGAGAAGTAATGACATACTTTCCGCACTAGCATCGAAATGTACTATTTATTTCATTTGGGCATTGCGTCATTTCATCTCATAACCCTACTACCCATTGAATTGAATGACCTTTTTCACGTTTTCTGCAGCAATGCAGTCGACTGTAGCAATATTGAAGCGCGACATTGCTGTCGACTGCTACGGCAGTAGCCTTAATTGTCAAAATCAAATTTCTGTCTGGATTTTGACGTTCATTTAAAATAAATAATCAAAGGGGATCATCGATTTTGGGCCCGGAGGACAAACCATCGCGTATATTATGGTACACTACACAGACGGTTACAGTAATTATAAACGCATCATTTGATTACGGAAAAAGATATAATATTGGGTGTAAATAAAACGGGAATGTATTATACAATAAAATAAATTATATCTATCTATATATTATTCATTTCCGTAAATCACACCATCATCTTTATTAGCATAGCATAGCTTAACGCTCAATTTCACACAAACCGTGAGGTTTTCACTAAGGAGTTTAAAATTCTCTTTGCACTAAACTTTATGGTTGGTAGAAAAGTCTGTATTCTAATTTGGCACTAACTGCCACTGTCTGTCATTGCTATGTCATAGCCTCATAGCTGACACACGTGAGATATATGCCGCAATGTATGCATTGCGCGTTTTATCGGAGCTTTGCCTGAGGTGTGTTAAGTAAGCGCGCAATCAAAATTAAACATGCGTAAACAATCGTTACGCGTACCGATGAAACTGGGTAAGTTAGTCATGGGAGAATTAACGGTCGACCGCATCGCAAACTCTCGGCTGTTCAAGCGGACCGATCGTCTACCGCGAACATTGAAGTGAGACGGAGATATGGAAGTCGATCAAACGTTCTCTACAGTGAATCAGTACCAGTTAGTGTCTGCGTGGGTAATTTAAATAGCTTGGACGTCGTAATAATTATGGTTGTATTCCATACAATATTACATAAACGTGAGAATTTTTTTGTTATTACACTAACATGAGTAAGAGATTTATGAAAGTGAAACAAAAGTCGAGTGTCCATTTTCTATAAGCAACAAAAAAAAATTCGAAACAAAAATGGTTAATAGTAATTAAACGGATTCATTTACGTTAGAGATTTTTTTGTAGAATATATTAAATATAAAGAGCTTAATTAACATGTAATTTTTATGTACACATTAGTTGTTATTTTTATGTAAAAAAATTTTTTAATAAAGAAAGTTATTGGGGGCAGGTTACTGTGTCAAGCTGGAAGAAAATATAAATACTTAATGAGTATATGCTTGAGAACAGCATATTAGAAAATCTCTAGTGTGGGATTGATGTTTTGGTTTATTTTTCTATTTTAGTAATAATTTGGATTTATAAAAACAAATTGACATATTTTGTGGAGATTTTTTTCAAAATATATTATTTGTAACATAGGTAATCACATCTCAAAAAATCTCTGATGTGAGAATTAATGTAGATTTCTCATACATTTTGAACTGTGCTGACCGGCCTATTTGGTTTTAGCTTAGTTTTAAATTAGCTCTCCACTCTATTGAAAATCAGCGCCATGGTTTGCCGTGGTGGTAATATGCTAAGTTTAGTATCAAATTTGTGGTGTGTGTTTATTTTATAGTATTGTCAAATATTAAACAAACAGTGATGAAGTTACTGATGTTAAATAAATATTTGTATTTTTAACCGACTTCAAATTCTAAAAGGAGGAGGTTCTCAATTCGGTTATATATATTTTTTTTAAATGCTGGTTACCTCAGAATTCGAAATTCTTTGATCGAAAGAATATCTACCAGATGGGTCCCATTTTTGTCAAAATCTATTCCTTACAGATGGTCCCATTTTTGTCAAAATCGAGGGAACTCCTCAAATCTTATCGGCATACATATAATTATTTTTGTATTTTCATCAACAAATTAAGTATGTATGTACATTTAAAAAAGTGACTTTTGACAAAGTGGAACTCCTGATGAAGACCTGTCTTCTTCGTTCAGTTTGTTCCGCAAGTTATGTTTTTAAGCAACATTTTTGTCAAGGTCGAGTTATGATGATGGATCCCATGAGGTATTAAGATCCCCTTAAATGTTATTAAGCATTCTTATGGCGTTTTTTTATTTTCATCTAAAAACATTTAAACGATTCTATTTCGTGAAATGGAACTGCTCATGAAGAACAGAGTCCAGAATGGAACTCCTCCACGACAAGTGTTTTAGGTCTTGGGCCTAATTGTAATTGTTATGACATGCACTATTATGGTCATAAATGACTTCATTTTATAATCTAGCCGTTTTATCTTTGGGTCGCTGCGCCAGAGGAGTAAGTAAGTATAATCTATTATATAATCTAAATTGTATATATGTACAGATGTCAATCACAATAAAAAAATCATGTTGTTTGAATTTCTGTATTTGACTAAACTATTGGAACATCCATTTATATGAATCATTATTTCATGGCTTTTTACACTCATGTAACGCTGATGATAGTTTTTTTTACATAGGTACTACATGATACGTTATTTACTGAACATGTAGCACATGAGAATATTTGTTGAATTAGTTATGAAGAATATGAACATACTGAACATATGTACTTAATATTGTCTTCGGTTACCGCGATAGTTACTCATGAAATAAAACTATGAAAACGGATTATATCGCGTATATTGAATTTATAATACATCCCGACGTTTCGAACCCTTTACAGCGTTCGTGGTTAACGGGTGACTGAGGAAAAATTACAAAGTGCAAAAATACCCACATACTAAAATAATGAACAATCATAGACTATAAACTTTAAGGCTGGTTGTACATGCAAAATCGGTTCATAAGGCTAGTTATACACTACAATTATTTTCAAGTAAAGATATATATATACGCGATAAAAACTACGCCGGCTCCAACCCTACACCACGGACCCGAGAAGATTTAATTCCCTCCTAAATTGTAGGAGGGTATCACAATATGGGACCGGCAACAAACTCGGTGGGACACATCCTTTCAAAACATCAGAATGTCCAGCATCATCCAACACTAAGGTCTCACAGTCTATGTCTCGCTTGCTCCTTTATCAGATGGACTACAGGATCCCAAGCTGGTGGTAGAGAAAAGCCATCTTCCCTATTAAAGTTTGGATATTTCTTAAAGCATGTCATGGATAAAGCCAATCACTCAATCAAGTTTGATAAGCCTCTGGTTCTTGCCAAGGAGAAGCGTTACATACCCAGAATGCTGCGCGAGGCCATTGAGATTAACAAATATCCAAACTTTAATAGGGAAGATGGCTTTTCTCTACCACCAGCTTGGGATCCTGTAGTCCATCTGATAAAGGAGCAAGCGAGACATAGACTGTGAGGCCTTAGTGTTGGATGATGCTGGACATTCTGATGTTTTGAAAAGATGTGTCCCGCCGAGTTTGTTGCCGGTCCCATATTAGGATACCCTCCTACAATTTAGGAGGGAATTAAATCTTCTCGGGTCCGTGGTGTAGGGTTGGAGCCGGCGTAGTTTTTATCGCGTATATATATATATCTTTACTTGAAAATAATTGTAGTGTATAACTAGCCTTATGAACCGATTTTGCATGTACAACCAGCCTTAAAGTTTATAGTCTATGATTGTTCATTATTTTAGTATGTGGGTATTTTTGCACTTTGTAATTTTTCCTCAGTCACCCGTTGACCACGAACGCTGTAAAGGGTTCGAAACGTCGGGATGTATTATAAATTCAATATACGCGATATAATCCGTTTTCATAGTTTTATTTCATATGTACTTAATTATAGATTAGGTAGGTACGTAACAAACCTACTTACCCGTTTGGATTATGTCTTTTAGTTCGTTGGTATTGCTCTGGAACATAGTTGGCAAACTAAGTCCCAACGCAAGCGCGACTGTTTGGGTTAGAAACAACATTTTCAAACAAATATAGCTGTAGCAAAAGCTGGCATATTTCTGTGTTACCATGTAGCATTAACGTAAACAGTCCCTACATGTTCAAACATGATCGCTCGCCAAACATGTCGAGTAAACGTTTTTTGCCATATTTGCTTTCACTCTGGTCTGTTTTTTCAGTTCGGGTTTCGGATGTTTGGAGACAAACGTACATTTTGTCTAGTTTTATGTAGTTTCTGTAAGCTCCTATTTCTAGCAAATGTTCGGTAGACGTTTTGAATTATGTATACCTGCTTACTTTTTTCTGCTTTCTGATTCTGCTATCTAGCTCCCTACTCTATTACGCTTGTTCGTAAACCAGCCACACCACGAAGGTGTCGAAGGTGATAATTTATGTATGTTTCGACACTTTCGACCAATATTAGCTCCACAAAAGTACAATCCACAACGGCATTACTCGTATTGGGACCAATGTATCTCTTCCAGAATTTATACAGGGTGGCTAAAAAAATAAGTGCATTCCCGTTGCCAGGGAGGATTCGGGATTATACTGAGCAACTTTTACTATGGGACCAACCACGAAATCGCGAAAAAAATCTCCCATACAAAATGTATGAAACAGCCAATTTTTTTTTCGCGATCTCGGGTTTGGTCCTACAGTAAAAGATGCTCAGTATAAGCCCTTATATATAATAATTAATTAAAAAACTTATAATGGACTTGAAGGAGGTGTATAAGGGTTACATACATTTTCTGCAGCTTTAAACGCTCATCAAACGCAGATTAGTGCAGATCCAGATAGTGTCTAATCAGTCTAATTACCTACAATATCCATAAAAACATGGGTTGTAACAACATACAAAAGTAATCACGTAATAATGTACAATAAAAATAGCGTACATTTTGCCGGATAGGGGGAAACCCTTTCCTCTCCGGACCATCCATCACCGCGCAAATGTATTTTAATCCACCCAGTTCATGAAACGTGAAAAATGATCCCAGAGCGGGCACTCACACTATCATGCTGCGCTATACTATAAGTAAGTACGTAACCATAGCATGCTATAGTAGTGGAAAAGGGCGTTTAGGCGATTTTTAACATCGCTGTTTTGTATAATATATTTTGACTATATAATAGGTTATGTCTAATACCTAGTAGTTAATTTATATATTTTGAAAAGCAATCAAAAATTACAAAATAAAGATGTTTTAAATATGTTTATGTTATAATAAAGTACATATCAAACGGGAGCTATTAGTATTAGTAAGTATCAAGTACATTACAGCGCTTTTTACTAAGAAAAGACGATTTTTTGCAAAAATTTAAAAACGACTGGACTAATCATGTTCGCTATAGTTTTCATTGAAAGTTGTTATTAAGCTTTTATTTCACGATTTTTTCTATATTTTTCGGACCAATGGTTCAAAAGTTAGAGGGAGGGGAGGGGGGGATGACACATATTTTTTTCTTTCGGAGCGATTATTTCCGAAAATATTAACTATATCTATCACTAACGATCACGAAGCAAAGCCTCGGACGGACAGACGGGCGGACGGACATGGCGAAACTATAAGTATTTCTAGGCGACTACGAAACCCTAAAAACTGAATAGAAGACGTAATTTTCATTGCATTTTCATTGGTTTTTGCTTGCCTATGGAAGGCAATCTAAAACTGATGGAACGAAATCGAATGATAGAACTTTGTGTTCTATCTACTTACCTATCTAGATCATCTAAAATGTTAACAGCTATACTTTTAATATGTAATTATACCATCCTAAATAATTTCACCATTGGATTTGGTAGTTGCGATAAAATCGAGTTTGCAACTTTGCATAAATGCCTAAATACTTTTTTCCTAAAATAAATAAAAGAAAATATTAACTGTTTCGTTTTCGCCAAAAACATAAATAGACGGTCGTGGCTAATAACCGGTCCGTTTTTGGCGTGGTTTTTAGGGTTCCATACCCAAAGGGTAAAAACGGGACCCAGTAGGGTAGGTTAGGGTAGGGGTAGACTGTAAGGGGTAGACTGTGACTGTAATACTGTATGCTGCGAACCCTTCCCCTCGATGGGCCCTGAACAGCCTAGATCGTGAAGCGGTGGAGATAGCGTCCCTCGTCCAGGCCTGGACAACATCTTCCGGGCCTGTGGAGGTCGAGGAAGAGGCAGCCTGGTTTCGAGAAGCCATGTCACAAGTTTGTGACGCAGGTATGGCACGAGCCAAGCCACGGCGTCCGAAGCGCCAAGTGTACTGGTGGTCTCGAGAAATCGAAGAACTCCGATCCTGGTCCAACAGGGCGAGACGCCAGTACACACGGTGCCGCCGACGAAGGCAGACCCGAGGCGTCGTAGAGGAGACGCGGCTGTACAGAGCCTATAGAGAGGCGGTTAAGGCGCTGCAGCTATCCATCTGCGAGGCGAAGGCGAGCGCCAGAGCGGAGCTTCTCGAGACGCTAAACCGAGATCCATGGGGGAGGCCGTACAAGGCGGTCAGGGGCAAACTACGCCCCTGGGCCCCCCCTTGACCGAGAGTCTCGAGCCTCGACTGCTGGAGCTGGTTGTTTCCAACCTTTTCCCGAACAGACCGGAACACCAGCCCCCAGCAATGGCACCTCCCCATCAGCTCGTAGGGTATGAGGTTGCGGAAGTCGTGGTGCCTCCGGTAACGGAGGCAGAGCTAGATGCAGCCGTGCTGAGACTAAGAGCTAAAAACACGGCACCGGGTTCAGACGGGACGGGATCCTGGGACGCGTTCTCGCTCTGGCGCTGCGGGCCCTGGGGGAGAGATTCCGCGTGCCTGAGATTCCGTGGATGCCTGTTTACAGTCCGGCCGATTTCCGACCATCTGGAAAACCGGCCGGCTCGTCCTCCTTAAAAAAGATGGGCGTCCCGCGGACTCTCCATCAGCCTACCGTCCGATCGTGTTGCTCGACGAGGCCGACAAGCTCTTCGAGCGTATCATCTGCTGTCGTATCATTAAGCACCTCCGAGGAGTAGGACCTGACCTGTCACCAGTTTGGATTCCGAGAGGGCAGGTCGACCGTAGATGCGGTCGCGCGCATCAAAGCCCTCTCGGATGAGGCGGTTGACCATGGTGGGGTTCTCCTGGCGGTGTCCTTGGATATCGCCAATGCCTTTAACACCCTGCCGTGGTCGTGTATTAGGGAGGCGCTGAAACACCATAAAGTGCCTCCCTATTTGTGTCAAGTAGTCGGGGCCTACCTTTCGGAGCGGTGTGTGGAGTATCCGGTCCGGGGCGGCGGGCTGACAAGGTGGGAGACATCGTGCGGTGTTCCACAGGGCTCGGTCTTAGGGCCGCTCCTGTGGAACATTGGGTACGACTGGGTGCTGCGGGGGGAGCTCCTCCCGGGGTCAAGTGTGACTTGCTACGCAGACGACACGCTAGTCACCTCCCGGGGGACCTCGTACCGGGAAGCAGCACGCCTCGCCACCGTGACGGTAGCACAGGTGGTGAGATGCATAACGATGCTGGGTCTGGAGGTGGCGCTGCACAAATCCGAGGCGCTCTGCTTCCACGCTGCCCGGAAGGCGCCACCTGCAGGATCCAGCATCGTCGTTGGTGGCACTCGAATCGAGGTAGAGTCCAACGTGAAATATCTTGGACTTTTCCTTGATTCCCGCTGGAGCTTCCGCGAGCACTTTGCCCGCCTGACCCCCCGACTAATGGCAGTATCGGCCGCACTGAAGAGGCTGATGCCCAACATCGGGGGGCCGGAGGTTGCGAGCCGCCGTCTGTATATGGGGGTGGTGTGATCCATGGCCCTGTACGGGGCGCCGATCTGGGCGGGGAATCTGGTGGCCCGGAATGTCGCCCTGCTGAGGAAGGCCCAGAGGGCGATGGCCATCAGTGTCGTACGCGGGTACCGCACCACCTCATACGATGCGGCGTGCCTATTAGCGGGAACCCCTTCTTGGGATCTGGAGGCGGAGGCCCAAGCATCTCTATACGAGTGGCGCAGGGACCTCCGGCTCCAGGAGTACCATCCTGCGCCCAGGGAAGTAGAGGCGCAGAGGCTCCATCGTCCTCCAATGGGAAGAAGAACTAGGAAAGCGGTCCTCTCCTTCTGCGAGGATGTAATGTCGCAGAAGGAGGCAGCGGAGAGGGAACGGGAGGCCGACCCAGCCTCGCACCCGATCCGCCGCAAGCGCGCAGGTGCTCGGAGGAGGGCGTATGCCCATCTCCTCCCCCCCACCTAGCGAGGTCTGGGCAGCGGCGAGGGGGCGAAAAAAAACGAAACGAAAAAAAAAAGAGGTAGACTGTAATAACTAAGACTCCTCAGTCCGTCCGTCTGTCACCAGGCTGTATCTCATGAACCGTGATAGTATCACGCTAGCACAGTTGAAATTTTCACAGATGATGTATTTCTGTTGCCGCTATAACAACAAATATTAAAAAAGTACGGAACCCTCGGTCGGCGAGTCCGACTTGTCCGGATTTTGTTTATTTCCATAAGAATAATTTTGAAGAAAGTTAATGTAGTGAAGCCACTTTGTGACGGCGTATGTCTTTTAATAAATCCATCCATCATGGTTTTCATACCAGCTACACTGAAGTCCAAAGGCCGCGACTCCAACTGCATCAATTTGTGTAAGATGATTGATGATCCTGGAGGGAGGTTTAACTTTAACTGTGACTTGTCTAACGTTTCCACTAGCGATGGCTTACCGCTGACCATTTCACTTGGGAATAAAATGGTTTTGTCACTCTGTACTACAGGAAATAGATTCGTTACAAAACTTAAGGTGCAGTAGGCTCAGTTTTTGAAAAGTCTTAGCGCTATTTTAGATTACAATATGGTTGCCAAACTTTTAATTACCAATATTAAGGCCTTACTCTAGGGACTTCAGTGACTCGAGTCCTGAAATCCGCCAGATAGAAAAAAAAATCACGAATATAGGTCTAAATTGCACTTTAAAAAATTAGAATAAATTTCTCACAAAAACTAAAAAATATGAAAATTATTTCTAAAAATGAGCATAGTTATTGCTTGTGGAATCTCAGCGCTTTTTTATATGTTAAAACACACAACATTTTTCAATTAAAATCGCACGCACATCCATCTCGCTCACGCTTACGCTCAGTGAAATTGAGGGAAAAACACGAACAGATCCATAAGTTCTCAAGTTACTAGGTAAAGAGTAGTTCCATGTAAGAGAAAAGATGAAATTTCACCCAAGGGAATAATGTAAATTTATAAAAAATATGTCACTGAATCATGCGAATTTAAGGTCATAAATTGTTTTTTTTTTTTTTTTTGTAAATGAAGCTCAAAATGAGTTTTACTTTAACTAGGAACTACTTAATACAAGTAATTTTATTTAAGATTTAAATAATATATTTTAGTAATTTACCTTTTTTTATTGTTCAAAATATTTTTGGAGAAATTTCAACAGAAATATGTTAAAGATAATGTTAAATCTTCATTGCTGTGGAAGGAATATTACTTATGTAAGTAAAACCTACCTACCTACCTTCCAAGACCTAAGTACCTAATATTATTGAGTATTCCTAATTCTACCAAAATTTTAAATCTCAATAACATGTCACAGGTCATTTCCCAATGCTTTATCTGCAGTCGGATTTTCCACCTAACAATATTCTGGATGCAGGTTTCCTCTCATCATCTCAACGACTATAATAATAGAATGTTTTATTACCGATATCTCGAGGATTACTAAAACATCTGTCCCGGAAAATTCACTCTTGAGAGGGTAGTAGAAAAAACTGCAATAACATGTAACAAAGGCGCGCCACCGGCCGATAATACTATGATTAATACCCAGCGTTATCTGCACAGTGCAGGCTCGGAACTACCCCCCTTTTCTCTTCCTACCAGCGTCTTACGATACTAACAAACGCATATCAAAATAAACCTTAAGAGGTTATAAATAAAGTGTAAGGTTGTTTGTGTAGGGGTAAAGTTTAAGGTATTCCAAAGGCGCTATAAGAGTTACGGATTTCGCATAATGCATACTATATTCTAGAAGGGAGAGGGTGTCGAGACCGTGACCGCACGTCTCTCGCACGCGACCAACTAGAGTTTTTTTATTGTTATTACTTTACAGAAACTTGGGGAGGGAGTTTGAATATCGGTTTTAAATCGCATAATAGGAGTAATGGAGTGATTGGAGTGAAGAGGACCCTAGCAATAAAATGATTTACGCATAACCTTGTGAATATATTTTTATTATTATGAAGCAAATTTATGAATCTTTTTTTACGATGATTAAATTTCGAAAAGATTTTTCCTGGACTAAAAAAACGGTATATTTTCTTCAAGCTGGATCTGAATCATTTTTTGATCTACAAATACAAGTGTTTTTAGACTACGGTGTCTGTTGGTCACTAGTTATATTTCTGTAAATACGTGTCTGACAAGTTGACGACATAAAATATCAGGTTATATACAGTCGCCATCAGATATATCGGAGCGGCCGAGGTGCTCAAAAATATCTGAACACGCCTCTAACGCGTTGACAATAGAGGCGTGTTCAGATATTTGTGAGCACCTCGGCCGCTCCGATATATTTGATGGCGACTGTACCTACATAGGTAGACTACGATAAGTTACGCCGGATAAAACACATTTCAGTATAACATGCGGGTTTGTTTTAGCTGTCTAATTAATTTGTTAATTATATGTTATAATATGAATATAAAATAAAACTGTCAAATATAATTATAGTTGTATTATTGGTTTTATTTAAATTGTATAGGTATTTAATATAAAATAGAGCAATACAAATAGTCTATCGTACACTACACGTCAGTAAAATGAAGCAATACAGAAAGTACAGCAATCGATCTAAACGCTAAAAACTATCTATTTCAGACAACCCAAAAAAACTATGTGTTATTATTATTATCGTAATACGGTTCCGATAAAATTATTCGGGCACGGACCGGAACAGCGTCGTTAAGCGTATACTTATTTATATTACTTATCAATTATGAGGGAGTGACTGTAAATTATAAGTGCCCATTATATATCGATCGACTAACATGATTTTCACTCATTATTTTAAAACGCCTGTGACCACGAACGTGACGTCACGTTCGAAACGCGTCAGGCCATAAATAAACGTAAGTTTTGCGCGATTAAGTACAGTGTTCGTTTTAAAATTATGCTCAGTATCTATATGATAAGTAACAAGTATCAATAGAACGAGCGTTGTCGTAAAAAGTCAATACGTTGACATAAATAAGACAAAATAACATATTGTAATTTAACGGTTGCGCGACCTCATTGACGCAGTTCTACATCCAACTTACCGTCTCTCTCAACTTATGAATGTTGCTGAAACATAATTACGGCATTTCACAAGCCATTGGTTCAGCAAACCTAGCTATTACTGGCACGATAAACATCGATAATGCGAGCCTTCGGCCGCAGGTGCTATCAATTAATAACCCCCAAATATCATTAGACTGCAGCAGGACTTGGGGGGAAGGGGGGGAATAATTGCCCCTCCCCTGGTTGTCGTGTGCACTCCCGTTATGTAGATGTGTGATATTAATGCTCTAGCGAGGCGTACGGAGCGAGTGCGAGCCTTAATGATTCTAAGAGTAGCTATGTACATATTCTAATGTGTGAGGGGTTCTGTGTATAAACGTAAATAAAATACCTTTTGGACATCTGTAAACTTGAATTTTTTTCTTTGTTTACAGATATTTTGTCTGATGGTCATCATTTATTCTAAACCTATGGATTTTCATCGAGGTAGATAAGTCTTTATAAATGGTTGTGTAATTACTCATTAATAGAAAATCTATTACAAAAATAATGATAGTATAAACGATATTTCAATGCTTAACTAGTATATTGTTTGAATACAGATCGGCACGAGAGCTGTAAATGAGAAATCCACGCAATGGCGAGCTGAATAAACTAAAATAGCTGTTTTTAATGTAGGTAAGTAGATATATTAAACGCAACATGCAAATCCTTTTGGCGTTTAGTAGCCAATCCTTTTAAATCAAGGACAAAGTTTTAAATAAGTTATAATTAAAATTAGGGTATCTTGTTGTACATAGTCGTATAATTATTTTTATTAATTATCCAGTGGAAAGTTAAGAAATTGAACCACTTCCTGCTTTGAAATCAAGTATATTTTCATTACTACGGCAACACCGTCGTGGTGACTAAGCTGGTCTGATGATGGAGACCGAGGTTGCCATAGGAACTGATTAATAAATCAAGGCAATCTCATCAAGAGGCGTATTCTGATTGTAATCACAGGTTACAAATTCGAACTGGATTGGTTATGGATATGGTCTGTCAATGTGTGGGTCTATATCAAAAGTGACGTTCTGGTTGAACAAATGATCATATCCATAACAAATCCAGATCAAATGCATAAGCTTTTATTACAATCAGAATACACCAGATACAAATCCTAGTGAGTGCTTAAAGCGAAGTACAGTCAAGTCTAAGTCGAGACTTGTTTGTTTTCCATATTGTTCTAACGATACTTGAAATTCTCAAAATAAAAAATAGTACAACCTACACAATCTTGTAAATTTTTTTCAGTTCGTTCGTAGCAGCTACATCGTAGCGTTGCTACGCGCTACACGGCTACGAAGCAGGTGGGATTGGCTCCATTTCAGAAGCTTGCGTTTGATTTTATTGTGTGGCTTTACTGTGTATAATATATTATATTTTAGTTTTATTTAGTGCGTATTTATTTTACCAATACTTACTTTACTTTAATACGATCACATATTTTTAGCCAAAGATAAATGTTAGTGGTTTAAGAGTTAAATAACATTGACAGCGCGTAGTTATATTTAGATATTTTACTAGTTATAGCTGACAAGTGTAACTGAGTATTTTGAGTATTTTATAGGGCCAAAATATTATACAAGCAATTTTTTTGATGAAATATCTAAAGCTATTTTAATTAATTCTTCAGGTTATACGCTAGCCACAATTTGAATATGAGATCGTATTGGATTACCACACCGTATAGGCATTGTAGAAGGTTAATACCTAAATTATAGTTATAGTAGTAGAACATTAAAATATTTTTTGTAGATGAAGTAGCGAAGTAAGCAAGTAGTTAATTTATTTTCGTATGGGCTTTGAACTATTATAACGTAGGTATAGGCGTGTAAAAATAGCTCAACCACCACCCATTGTACGTGTCCTTAAAATTACATATTATAATTATCTGGTATTCAACATCACTTAAATATTAAAATAAGTGATCCCTATACAAGTATACCATTTAAGCAAATTGCACACACTTTCAATAGCCTTTCCATTATAACCGATTACAATAATAACTCCAACTCTATACGTCTTCTTGTCGCATCCAAGTGTGTGTAACGGTAAACCGTCCTATCTTGCCCTCCCAACCTACATTCTAATCCCCCATTTCTGTCCTTAAATCACGCATTATGGCGGGGGCATACAGCTCAAGTTAGGGTGGTTTGGTTCCATACATATTTCTGCAATTGATTAGACGGGGGCGGTTGCTATGGCGACTGCACCGGCCCTCCCCCTGCGCCCGCGTCGGCGGCCTCACCCCCTCATAAGTCATGAGTGTGTGTACACATGGACACGTTTCGACGTTCGAGTGAGTTAAGATGCGTTGTTGTTTATGGACCTCATTTTCTTGTGAAATCTTGGGTTTCCATACGACATGACGATGAGTATATATATTGACTATACCTAGAAGATGTTAATATGATAGACTTTTAATAACCAGTAACTTTTTATGAATAGTCATATACTTTTTATGAATAGAATAAGTAAGTAAGTAATTATTGCACCAATAATTATACTAGTACTAATTATATTATTATAATGACGTACTGTGTGACTGTGATATTACAAAATGTGATAAAACAAAACCCCTCTTTCCATTTTCTTTCGTGGCTTATTCTAATTGTAATAACAATTTATGAATTTGATCTGGATATGATCGGTCAGTCAAAAGTGAAATTTTTTTCAACTAGACACGTCACTTTTGACACTGACAGACCATATCCATATTAAGTCCAAATCAAACTCATAACCTGTTATTAAAATAAGTAAAAGCCGCCTGATTATAAATAATCGAAAGAAATTAAATTTTAGAAAAGTAACATAGACAAATATAATATAGCGTGTACGTAAAAAGTATCTAAGTCAAATCCTGAACTTTAATTACATCCTAATCGAAGTAGAACTTGGCACCCAAATAGATCTCATTTTCTTCCGGCGAAGTCAACAACGACGCATATTCTTAATATTGAACTTGGCTTTTATTTCACATTTATGTTTTTGATGGTATTACGTACTAATCGACATTAGAAAAGTTGTAGTTCGGATATGCATCGTGTTGCCCCCGAAGCCCCCGTCTCCGCGGCCGGTGAGGGAGACATGTTGATATATTTACGCTTATATTAATTAAATTGCTGGCCATTTGATTAAATTCACTCACTTGAATCTGAGCTGAATGTGAGCTGTAGAGTAGTCCTTGCGAGTCTTGCGACCGCCCTTTCTAGCATTTAAAAAGAAAACAAAAACTAAATCGACATATTTTTATATATAAGGTAAGGTGGGGTAAGACTATCGCCGGGGTAAGACTATCACTTGACTTATATCGACCGGGATATGGACCGTGATTACCTTTTGTATCGTTTTCGATATTTCGACGTATAAATCTAGTGAAACTAACCGTGAATCATTCAAAACTGTAAGACCCACACTTGTATGTAATCCTCATACTGTTAGTCTTGCCACGAGCAAACTAAACTATGTTAGTCTTACCCCTCCTTACCTTACATACATAATTCTAGAACGTGCTCACAAAATTTCACAATCGGTTGAAAAATGCGACTTGTAGAGGAGGCATCGGTCATACGAAAGAATTTTTGGCCAAGGTGAAACGGAGACTTTTGCATCGCTTGGTCTATAAATCTATCGATTCGCTACCAGTTTTTTCTAAATAATTTTCATTAAACGTATGTCTATGTATATTTGCCCGACAGGTCATTTGTAATGTATTCTTAACATATATGTATCCAGTACGTGTCAGTCTTCGTTTGACCAACCTCCACACTCCCATATCTCCCTCCTACACCCCCTTATCGTAATTAAGGTTGGCGACACTTCGCTCCTCGTTACGGTAGGTCCAGTTTTGGGGGTGCTTTCTACATATATTTATATGCATAGGGAATGGTGGCATGTTACTGTTAGAGTTAATTTACTATGAGACTGGGCAAAATGTCATCGAAGCATTAGGTTGATATGCATCTATACCTATATTGTCAGTGGGTAAATAAATATGCTTTTGATTACGCACGTAATATTTATATTAAACATACCATTAGTAAGTGGTTAATAGTATTACCTACCTACTGGTTTTATGCAGTTTAATACTAATTCAGTAAATTGCAAAAAAAAAATACATAGTTAAGGACCTGTAATTAGTCTAAAGTTATGTAATTTACATGGTTAATTTTCGTAACACAATTGAATCAATAACTTAAGACTAATCACAGCTTCTTAACTACGCTTAATTATGTATTTTTTTTGCAATTCACCCAATTATCGAACAAACTAACTGAATCATGAACAAAAATAGGTTGAAACAATGTTTCTTCGTAGAATTCATTCTTGAAATTATTTCATTATGGGTTAATTCAGAATACAGCATAATAATTGTACTAAAATTTAATTCTACCGATTAAATTATATATGATTATTATGAATAAACAATTGAAAGTCTTTTAGAATCATATAATTAGTAATTTATATTGAGTCGATCCTTATAGTATAGTAAGCTAATGAAATAAGCCAAATAGAAACTTTAACTTTAAAACTCACATTTATTAAGCGGGGAGGCTGGCGGAATCAATTTACCAACTGAGCTCGAAAAGCCAACCGCCAAGAGCTCTGCCCTTACGAAACAGTCTTGTAAGAGCAGGTCATTAAGATTTGGTTAGGTGTGGGGGGATATAATTATTAGGGTGAGGATTAGCTAGCGCAAATTAAGTTGAAACTGGAGGGCTTCCGTTTTTGAGACAATCGCACTGATTACGGCGCGGGCGCAGGCAGTTTAGGTAATGAACGAGACAGGTATTGCCAATTGGGTATAATTCTTTGAAAGTGCTGCAGGCGACCGACTTTCGTGCCCATTGTTTTTCTCTTACAAACTTGGGTTGAATGTGATTTGCAATCAAGAGGTTTAAACCGAAAATTTCAGTAGAGATCTTCGCTTATAAATTACTAGCTTTTGCCCGCGACTTCGTCTGCGTGGACTTAGTAACCCCAGCTAGAGTAAGAATTGCGCCTGGAGAAAGTCTTATAGCAATTATTCAATTTGAGCATATTATGCACACAAATTAGCAGACACTTCATTAATTATCTCAATTCCACCCCGCTTTTTACTTTCTTAAGGGATGATTTTCGGGATAAAAACTATCCTATGTCCTTCTCAGGGACTCAACCTATCTTTATGGCAAATTTCATCTAAATCGATTCAGCGGTTTAAGCGTGAAGAGGGAACACACAGACAGACAGACAGACAGACAGACTTTCGCATTTATAATATTATAGTATGGATAGTATGGATTTACTGACTAGTACTACTGGACGATTAATCTACCGCATGAAGTATGCACTATATGCAGAGTAATGGATTATCTGCCTTGCATTACTAAGTATCGTAAGGTCTAAGTTGTGCGTGGTAATTTACTCAAAGTTGAGATCTTACGATTTAGGTTAGGTTCAATATAGTTAAATAATGTGTACCAAACCAACCTTATAAACCTAGTTTTTGGCACTTTCGTCGAAATACACAATTTTCTTAGGTACAGTCCAGTGTTGAGTTTTTATATTGCAATGAGTCTTTGTGGCTGGTTTAAGAAAGTTAAGTGTATATTTGTCTTTACCTTTGTAATATTATTCACTGACGTTTAAATTATTTAAGTCTATCATAAATTTAATTTATCTAGTCGCACTAATTCAGGATGAATCAGAATCTAACTAAATGTACGTCATATTATATGCATTCTACTGGACTAGGCCAAAACAAAACTGCACTTGCAATTGCAATCTTACTGCCCACTAGGGAGAACATTCATTATGCATGCAACGGCGTGGCATAATTACAAACCTATTTACTCTCAAACCACACTACTACTATCCGTATCCACGTGTATATAAGGACCTGTTTTGATTGATCTGTAGTTAAATGTCTGCAGATAAACGCGTCTAATGTACCACAGGTCGATAATGCACCCCTCGGGCGTTAAGCCGCTATTTGCATAGGGGATGCATGGATGCTGCATTGCATTAATTATAGGTACATATAGATAACTAGATATTTTAACCAATAAGATTACTGTAACTTTAAATTAAACAAACGAAAAGCAAAATCAATCCAAAGCTCGAATATTAACAGATATTTATCCAGCTCCACGAAATGTCTGTATACTTACAAATTAATACCTGACACAATCTCTTGGATGCGCAATGGACTTTGAATGTGGATTTATAAATTATGTTTATATTTTACTAGCGACCCGCCCCGGCTTCCTCAAGAATAACTCTATTAATAGGTGAAAACTGCAATAGGTAAATCCGTTCAGTCGTTTTTGAGTTTATCGCGAACATACAGACGGACGCGGTGGGGGACTTTGTTTTATAAGATGAGATTGAAATGTTTATGTATAAACGCTATACTTAATATTAAATAAATAAATAATAGGTACCTATATTCATTTACGACGCACAGTAAATAGAACGAATTCCAAGAATCAGATACCTACTTAGATATATATTTTAAGAAATCGAGAGCATAATATACAATAAGTGCTGTACGAGTATGTATGTAGGTAATGTTAGTTAATGTTATGAATGATGGTAAATTTTATATCGAACGAAGTCTTTTGAAACATTATCGTTACCTACTTCAATTAATTTTTAATACCATTTATAATTAAAAATGTTGTGTCCTTTACAAAGTTATTATGGATGAGCAATATCAACCGGAGCCATAAAGGCCACGTAACGGCGCTTCATAAAACTAACTCAATTAAGTGCATTTTACAGCATGCACTCGGCCGCCCGTCCTTCCTCCACCTTCGGACCACCTACACTTTATTAGACGTGACACTATTACCTATCACTTGCTATAAAAAGATAGGAAATTATAAAACCTACTTACACTTCACCCTGTAAACAGTTTTGTTGTTTCCACAAAAAAACTTGGTCGTTTGCTTAAGTACCTATACTCTTATGGAATTCCGATCTTATAAGAACAATCGTGACGGACGTGTGAAGAAATGTCTACGTGGTACAAAAATTAACAAGCTTTCTTAAACAATAATTAATTCATTTGAGAGACGAATTCAAAAGGTTGCTAATAAGAATTGTATCATATCAATCAAGTAACGGTGGCTGCTCTCGACGTCTTTAAAAAAAGATTTTACAGCTTTTGTCGTATTATTTTTTATTAATATTGTTTTCTTTTGTCAATCACATGTGCAATTTGTAGACTATTTATTTGTTGGCACGAAACCTATAAAAATATTTAATATTAGCGCCATAGCACAACAAATTGCTCTTGCAACATGTGCAAATACATATTTTGCAATACACAAAAAAGAAGTGTTTTTTTTAAATATAAATTAAACCTTTCCAGAATTTCACTTAAAGCAATTTTCTCCAAGAAAACAACTTCAATCCTAATATGTGAAAGTAATGAAGATTTTTAAGACAATAGTTATAAAATTAAAACATACCAATAAACACACTTAGACCTAATTTTTACAAAACAAAGCCGATTGTCTAAATCGTATATTTCGACTTTTGCTTTGACTTTGATGAAAGCTCGCTCGTTACGTGTCACTGCGTGCGGCAATAAAGCTCGCTTTGTAAAAGCTGCAAAGCTCTTCAAACGCCTTCGAACGTACGCTCGAGGGCTCCGGGCAATCCAATTTAAAAACTAAATCGGACATTCCTTCAGGTTTTAACTGCGTACCTTAACATAAAGTTTGTTCCTACCTTTGCTTACAAAGTACACGATAAAAGAGAAAAAAGAACGGGAACCTGGCAAACTGTTGCAAACTGGCAACAGATTTTTAATTGTTAATTTTTATTATCCTTTGAGAGACATGAAGTTGTGATAGTAAAATATCTCACTCTTCCGCAAGGCATTTAAAAACATAACTTCTTTTTTTATTCGATATGAAAAATAAGGCAAGAGGAATATTTTGACAATTTTGACTTAAAACGTAACGACATACAAAACACGCATTACCTAATCATCGGTGTTATTCATAAACGCCTGTCAAGTCTTGATAATAGTTTATAAATAAGCCCTTGATAATAGTTTGTTCTTTTACGAATCGTCTGATGGTAAGCGATTACCGTCGCCCATAGACACCCGCAACACCAGAGGGGTGGGTTGTAAGTGCGCTGCCAGCATTAAGATGGTAGTACCCTCTTTTCTTGAAGGTCGTATCGGTCCAGAAATACCCCGGGCGACAGATCATTCCACAGCGCTGTGCGAGGCAGGCAGTATCCGTCATTTTGACATTTGTGTTTGTTAGAAAGCAATGATAATAGGATAGAGCGGTACTGGCATAGTAAATTTTGTAGCCACAGTAAATTCACTGCCATCTATCGACACAGGATTAAAACTAAAAATAAAAATATGACAAAATGTATTTATTTGGATAAATGTTTCTTTTTTATTTGCATTAATTTTTTTATATATTATAAGCACCCATGTTCTTTCACTGATATGCGTTAAAATTGTTAAATAACAAACGAAACCGTCAACGTCATCTATACGAGAGTAGGCCAAAGGTAGTAGCGCCATCTGATCGAAAATCAAATTTTCTTGATTTTCGAGGCACGTTTTTTCTTTACACTGTATCCATCTATTACGGAGATCTATCTTTGTTAGAAAGAGACTAAATGTAAGAGTCTCCGGCAAGCTCGGTTCTCCATAGAAACGTAGCTCCGCTCTCATTTTAAAACGACTAGCTAGATTGCTCTGAAACTTTGTACTTACAATAGGATACGGTATATCTATGTCTGTAATTAGTTTATGTAGCTTCAGATGACATAAATAGTTAAACAAATACAGCGAATTTAAGTTTTTCATACTAAACTTGTTTTAACTTTTTAATGATTCCTTTACGTTCCAGGCAGTTCGGTTGTGGAACTCATTACCTTCCGACTTAAAGGTGACTGTCCATTTCTGACTGCCGCTGCACTGCAATTGCGACGTTACTGCGGCGCAGTACTACTGTAGCAGCACGACCATGGAGACTATATAAAGGAGCCAAATCTCTATGTATGAAAAAGGTCCATCAAAAAACAGTAATTAGGCGGCGCCACCATACACCGAAATACTACCAAAAACAACTTACGTAATTTGGTCGGGTTATTTGTTGCCTTCTATGCACTTCTATGGTTCATGTTATACTCATGTCCCAGAGCCTAACTAGCGCCACCGGAGAGATTAGGAACTATTATTCAAAGCTGAAAGCGGTCACTTTTGCAACAATTCTGCCATAAGAGATTGGCATCCTTTCTATACCATCCATGACGAAGGCAGCTACGCAATATTAATAAAAAATCTGATATTTAATGGTAATCGTTTATACAGAGAATATTGCCGATTAAATGAAAAGCAATTGAACATTGAATGAGACTTAATAATTGACGAAATACAATCAAATTACTCAAATGAAATGAATGCAGAGGAATAGTTATTTGTTATACAAGGGTGCAAAGTTGTATTTTACCCGCGAGTGTTTTAACACACGAGAAGTAAAATACATTTGCACCCGTGTGTAACACAAAACTTAGCTATAGCGAGGAAAGTGCAACATCCACAGGCGTTAGATCATCTTCATCACTGGGATCACTCAATTTTTTACGATAATACGATATTATAACAGGAAACTCTGGAAGCTGTGTATTTTTACGTGCCGGAGTCGGTAAGAAATTTTTTGTTTACAATGTTGACATTTCTTACGATGCGTTTTGAAATTGCATCGACTCAACTTGTGCGTTCAGAATTACATTCAACACCATTTAAAAAAACAAATGTTTCTTACGGAATTTAAGGTTTATGACTTAAAATCATTAAATAAAGCCAAATTTGGTATTTTTTTATTAAATTCTCAAACCATTTATATAATGATAATTAATATCGAACGAACCATTATTATGAGCGTTATACGTTTTGTTATCTGTCAAAAGCTGCTTAAACACGCTCCATCCAAGGTCAAATTACTTTCCCCACTAGTGGATAAAATGCGTTTTTCCCCGCTTGTTTTAAAGGATAAAAGACGGTTTTCCGAGCTAGAAGGGGAAAAAAATATTCTTAACATTAAGGTAAGTTCACAATGTGAAATTTTTTTCTTTATCCTCTTGCCTAAATGCGTGACCACCGCACACAGCTATCCGACGCGACGCAAACGGGACTCATGTAGCTCGTGATATATACGGGGAGGGGCTTGTGATATATGCGCACTTGATCCACCTGCATCACGTATAGGCACCTACTCGGCCGTCAGAAACGTGCGGCTGGATTTAGAAGTCTGTAAGAGTGTGTTGCTCGAAGCGTTTGCCAGACTATAGTTAACTTCTTAATTTGACTCTCTTTTTCGGACCTATCATTCTAGTTTCCTAACTGGCTCTGTGATATGGCTCAATATAGATTAGCAAAAAAGTTTACAGTAGGGACAGTCGCCATCAGACCTGCTAGCATGAGTTGTGTTCTCGCGCGCGACTCCATACATTTAGCGCGACTTCAAGTATGGACTCGCGCGCAAGAACGCAACTTATGCTAGACCGCAGCGACTGGACAGGTCGGAGCGACCGAATGAATGAATGAATGAATGAATGAATGAATTTGCGGAATATGGGTTACATAGGGTTGGTATAAATATAGTATTTACAAGTTCTCCATATTTTAAAAATACCACCAAGTTCAAGTTCTCCATATTCCGAGGTGCTAAAAATATCTGAACATGCACTCTAGCGCCTTGACAATAAAGGCGTGTTCAGATATTTGTGAGCTCCTTGGCCGACCCGATATATCTGCGATATATGGCGACTGTACCATCGGAGTTGTATATCCTTGGGTGTAATAAGCTCCTTATTAGAACCTAGTGGTTATATCCTCTTTGCTTAGAACTACTAATATCTGTGACCCAAAGACATTTCAGTGCGGGTGACAGATTTGACGTGCGGTCTGCAGCCGCAGTTGCAATAATACACTAAATACGCAAAAATGGCCATGCTACGTGCAGTCGGCCTTGTCATTAATTTTACTATGGAAATTGACAATAACACCGTCGTGTCGGAGCAGTAGTGCAGCTGCGGTCGGGAAAACGTTAAAATCACCATTTTACGTGCAGTCGATATAGTCGTTCATTTTACTATGGAAATTGACTTAAAACTCAAGTAAAAGACTATTATTTATCATTTCCGTAATGTTATTTTTATGTCCTATTCCTATGTCCCTAATTGTTGTTGGCCCCGTTGTGGTGTTTTACATATATTCGTAAATATGTTATACATATATGATATTTATTTATGTATGGTAGTGTATGTAGTTTATACTATTTGATATTTATGTATGTGTATTATTAGGTATTATTATTTCTCAATTTCTATCACTCACTGCATCACCTACTCACATTACTTGTTTTTTTTTGCCTTGTCTCCACTACCCTAAGGTTGTCTGGAAGAGATCGCTCTTTAGCGATAAGACCGCCTGTTGTCTACCATAGTTTAAGTGCTTAATTTGTATGTCCTGTCCTTTTTATATTGGTGAGCAATAAAGAAGATTTGTATTGTATTGTATGGGAAGGTGCAATTCGGCCGAGCTTGCCGGGGACTCTTAACATAGGTTTGCTAAGTCATTAGATCATACTTTGTATGATTGTAAGCTGTTGTTTCTTAATAATGAAAAAAGTCAAACATTTGCTAATTATCTTAGTGCATCTAAAATATCACAACACGCTGAAAGTGCTCAGAATGAAATTTCGTATTGAGAGTATTTTTCGTGCTTGGTTGAATATTTTTACCCTTGACTGACTTATACAGTCACATACTGCTCGCGCGGGCGGGACGTTTACGACGCTTGTTACTGCTCTTGATTTTTTGAGGGATTTCATTTAGTTGCTTTCGAAATCAAATCCGAGCCCAACTGCGTCATTTGTGTTTGTGATTTGATTTTTATTTGTACATATTTAGATTGGTAGTGCCATGTTAGCTTTTTCTGCACGTGGATGGACATTGTAGTTACGGAAACCTCTTTCTTAGATAAGCATCTTGGTAGATAGATACCTACAGTACAGTTATTTTTTATTATTGTATTAATCGTCATTACTATTTGTCAGTAACAACTGAATCGCAAGCATTAAGTAACGACATTACCATTGGCAATGTACTAATTGTTTATATTAACTAGGTATGCAACTCCCGTGAGACTCGAGCATATTAAAATTAATTGAAACGTGTCATCGTTTATAATTATTATAATGGAATAAAGGAATCGGCGTCTACACCGAAATAAAATGCCTTTTTTTGTTTAGCTGGCTAACTAATCGTGTTCTGATTAAATCTTAGTGAAAATCTAGTAAACATAACCATAATCCCAAATAGACAAAGTACATAAATACCGATAAAATATTAACGAAACGAAATCACACGCATCTATCGTCATAGTTATACGAGTCCCGTTAGTTATAATTTTTAGCTTAAAAATTCAATCTAACTTAAACCGTGTCCCCGTAATCTCAGTTTTAGCTTAAGCTAAGGGTGTTGCGGGGGTGGGAGTGGGGGTAGCGATATTATACCGTCCGTAGTTAGCGCACAGATATTAAGAATTCCACGACGCACAGAGTAGCTAAGGAATGCGGCATTGCCTCGTTTAGATCGGACCGACGATGGGTAAAAGCCAACCAGAAACTATACTCAGAACATACAATAAATAGAGCATAGCTACTAAGAATTATGTGACACTTAGAATATCTGCGGTATATAATCATATTGATTTGATTACTCTCCGTGCATAAACTCCGTATACAAACAACGTTTGTAAAAGTTTAAGTAAAAGCAAATAAACCTAACATAGGCATCTATATATAAGAAATCAATTACAGATTTTAAAAGTAATAGTGCCGGATTAGCTCACGTGTACCAATTAAGGTCGGTAACTATGCGCGAGATTTACTGCAAGTAATTTAAAACTAGATAAGTTGTAAATTACCTAAATAATTATTTTTCCTTGCACTGAAGTTATAGGCTGATCCTGACTTAACGATTTGTTAACATTTTAATCTTGTTGTTATGATACGACGAATCGTACCTATCATTAGGCATCTCGTTCGTACTTAATTGATGCTGCAAGTCGTGCAAGATCATATCATAACAAGAACAAAATAAAATAACAACTATTTTTTTCGTAAAAAAACATCTATATCTTCTTTGTACTCTGTAGCTCGAGCGAGATTGGAGCGAGCGGCACAAAGTTGGTAATTGAAAAATCTTTCCGGTCCCCCCATCCTTGGCTGTAGCGAAATTAAACTACACTATAATTAGGTACGACTCTACACGAGTGCCGATTGTATTGGCCTCACATTCAGAAAAGTACGTAAGTGTCCAACCAATCTAGAGCGCGTTTACAAAGTAGGTAGACTTTTCTTAAACAACGATATAAAAATCCCACACTGGCGTATTCCGATTGTAATAACAGGTTAGGAATTTTATCTGGTTATACTCTGTCAGTGTCAAAAGTGACGTTTCTGGTTGAAGAAGCGCCTCCAGGTACTCGTACATATGTATATTCAATAATTTATTTTAAGAGCGCGAAGCAAGCGTGTAATGTGGCCCATGCATCCATTTAAGAATTAGATAGCACATTTCACTGTACGATATTACGCGAGTGCGTTCAAATTAGTATCATATTTTACATTTCTGATTAAGCACGCCCAAAGTGCAGTTAGGTCGTAACATGTAATGTTTATAAGAAGTCACTTCTACACAACATAGTTGCAGAAACTATTTCATTATAATAAAATTCGATAAAAGCGATTTCCATCCGTAAGTATTCATCTCAAACCATCCTATTATTTAAACCCACACAATCTAGCACTTTCAAATGATATAACACTGTCACTTTGCCGCCCGCCCTGGGGGGCCCCCCGGCGGGCTGGGCGGCGGCCCGGGGAGGCCCGGGGCCGGCGGCCATTCGTCTCTCCGTAGAAATGTTTTCATTTTTATTTCATAAATAAAGAGTGGAATTTTGCTGCTCGCGTAATGAGCGGGCTACGTAAGCTTCACAACTTTTGTTCTGTATTTCTTGTTCTTATTCGTGCTTTTTCTTTACAAACAACTCGTTTAAGAAATAATTTTTAAAGTGAAACTTTTATTCTATCGCCCCAAATTTTTTGGTCTGTCTATAATTAGCATGTCGCATTACATAGAATTTTACTAATGCTGTCATTAGTAAAATTCTATTTTATTTATAGTACTTAGAGTTCGTAGTCTTTAAATTAAGCTTCATTACTCATCAGGTTACAATACTTATGTAATTCACAAAGGCTGATATTTGCTTGTAATTACGCACAAAATTTTAAGGACAGTAGACCTTATTAGTAGTCTGATATTTGCTTGTAATTTCACACAAAATTTTAAGGACAGTAGACCTGTTAATTATATCCGGTAATACGTCAAACAGGTCAAACTCTATCTGTCATATTCTACGGTGAATGGCAAATAGTGAAATTATGGATGGTATAGAAAGGATACCAATCTCTTATAGCAGAATTGTTGCAAAAGTGACCGGTTTCAGCTTTAAATAATAGTTCCTAATCTCTCCGGTGGCGCTAGTTAGGCTCTGGGACATGAGTATAAAACGAACCATATAAAGCAACAAATAACCCGACCAAATTACGTAGGTTGTTTTTGGTAGTATTTCGGTGTATGGTGGCGCCGCCTAATTACTGTTTTTTGATGGACACTTTTCGTACATAGAGATTTGGCTCCTTTATATAGTCTCCATGAGTGAAATCCTATTAGGAAGTTTACAGTCACATACTTTTTGTCTTCAAACGTCACGGACGTCACGATTCCGTAAAACAATTCCCAATGGCTGGCTACTCGCAAACGTGTAGGCGTCTCAAAAACCCCAGTGTAACGTGACCGTGAGATCCTAACAACCTATGCGTAATCGGAGAGCTTACTTATACCGGTTTCTTTAGTCATTGTCTCGCGTATTCCGTGATGAGTAGCTAAATTTCAATGGCGTTGGGCGAGCTTGTGTAAGATTATTTTAAGAGGATTTATTAAGCTAAGATTAAAAACGCAATTTTAATACCCCTAAATCAAAGAACTTTTCAGTTAAATCCGAAAAAAAGTTTCACTTGCATCGTGGTTTCATAAAACCAAACAATTACTTTTTTTAAAATATAAAATCTTATTTATATTCTTACCTGCTATTTATTAGTAAATAGGTGTCAATAGGTAGCGGAAAAGGGGAAATAATGAATAATTTTATTTGAAACTGCGTTTGTTCAGTTGGTCCTTGATAAGTGGGGTCCCCATTATATGTCATTTATAGTTTTCTGTTCTTACAAGATCTGTGACGAATTGTTAAATAAAAATGTTGTAGGTAAGCACTGTGTATATAGTATGTAAATATTAGAGGTAGTTACTGTCAAACTCGGTAGTTACACTCGTGAACCCCCATGCCTCCACCATTTTGAGAAAATTCCATTAAACTGAATCGACAATAATCGACCTTTATCAATTATCGACCGTACTTACAAAATTTCATAAGAATCGGTTGAGAAACGTGATCTGCAGAGGTGAACATGTGGACATACGGAAGCATTTGCTCAAGCTGTAACTGTCAATACTTAGGGGAAAGCTCATCTCGTCTAATAATAGTTTTTGCTGATTAGACATGCGCCGAATAAAACACAAGTAGTCAAATATTCCTGACCAACACACCCAGATGCCAATAAACAAAGTAGCAAACAATGCATAAGCGATGGCCCCGCAGGCGGTCTAGCGGGGCGAATCTAGCTCGCTGCAGCCGCCATAAATGTTGCGGTTTCAATCCAGAACAGCCTTATTCACTGAACTTTCGAACACACTTAAGCTCTTTTTTATAAAAGCTGTATACCACCCCTGTAATAATGTTGTTACACTTCATATTCCGCTGGTCTGCTTGTGTAGGCAAGGATTGATATATTTCCTTGAATCACAAACGCGTTTTGTACCCCATTGGCCACATTACGTTTACGACTATTTAGAAATATTAAATAAAAATAATATTTAGACAAAATTATAAGGTTTTTGTGTGTTTGGAATATATGATTCATCTTATGTTTTAAAATTTGCAATTTCTGTAAATTATAACTAAATATAGGCGTTTTGTAGTAGGTACAAGGGATTGGTGCTAAGCATAGCTCTGTGTTTTATAAAATAACGGAACCTGTTGTCTGTTACCTCTTTACATTATAGGTAAACTATTAAACTTACATCTATTAATAAATTTAAATTAAATATGTAAATAACGCTACCGGTGTTAAATTAAACATAATTTGAACACGCTCTTATTCAATTTTAAGGTGAGAGCAGATTATTCTGAACACCTCACCTACTAAGCGAATTCCGCTGCCGACTGTTCTATCTATGTGTACATTGCTTGTATTATATAATCTCTTACTCGCTCTCCAACGTTTATAGTTATAGTCTATTTTTCTACCTAAACATTATCGTCGTAAGTCCACCCCAAGCTATAAATGTAAAGAAATGTAAAGGCACAAATTTGATAATTTTACAAGATTGCACGGCATTTGAGGCCGTGTGAGTTTCTCATGCATTGCGTACATGCACCCCGGGATATAAAGTGTGACCTTCTGGCAGTTCTTAAAGTGAACTTAGGGGGTTGAGCGATTAGACTGCAGGGCTGGCAGTGACAAGTTATTGAGTCTTTCATCTTCGAGGAGAAATGATGTCAATTTGAGAGGAGTTAAAAAAAAAAACTATAGCTATGAATTGGTGAATAGCGATTATAGCGAATCTGTGTCGGAAAGGACTTTAAAATAAAGACGTTTAGGGGCATATGAATGGGTGACAGCCCTACCTCGGCCCTACATATTGCTAACATATTCTCGGCTTGAAATTTATTGTAAATCGCGGCAGGCGGGGCTGACCCCCCTGTGTCAATAAACGGAATGGACTTTCCAAATTCGCTACATCGTGTTTGCGTCCGCTTTTTCTGTTCCAGCGAAAAAAAACCCCGGCACTTCCGATTTTGTTTATCCAAGGTTTTTCATCGTAATTGTGTGACGCAATTGTTGCCAGAGCGAATATTTATTTGGGTTTCCGTTTGCTTTCCATTTCGGTCGCATTGTGCCACAAATTCAATTTGTGGGCTCAAATCAAATGTTGTCGCAAGAAATGACTCGCCGTCGGTGACTGGCGTATCAAAAAATTGATCGCGCGCTCGTTGATGGAGGCTAATTCAGTCCATATCTGTTCCCTAATCACAAATATTAGAGTTTTGTTGACCGATTTATTTTTCATAGCATTCGGCAGATTACGCAGGACGCAGCAATAACATTATCCGCGTGGGGACAATCAGCATTAGTCGGAATATATTTCGCGTAAATCTTTCACGGCAGCTTTTATGTATATCGTAAAAAACGAAGTGTCCGACGACCGTCCATAAATATAGCCAGTAAAGGGAGCTGGTGCGATGCGGCCCATTTAAGAAGTCCCTCGTAGCAGATTAGAAGTTCTGACGGGGAGTTGTTTTGGATTTGGTTGGATCGCGGTTTTGAGGTCATGGATCGCTTATGACTCATCTCGTTCGAAAACACACACAAATTATGACTTTATTTCTGAGTCCTCCGACTACACAAGTTGTATCTAGGGGAGAGTGGGTCACAGTGAATCACTTTTTGTAATTTTCTTATATGAGTCTAGAGTATCAATCTAACTCTTAAACCATATTATGAAAAGAGCTATAAAGAAAGCTAGAAATAAAATTGCATGATTTTTAAATAAAAGTGGAGAAAGATTCACTGTTACCCCATTACTATTATTCAAGTAACAGTGGATCACCGTTCGATTAAATGAGACGATAAGAGCTGCTGCATTGTTTGAGAATTTATCCATTAAAATATATTGTTTTGTGATGTGCAAAATTTTCATCATATTTAATTTTATCCGTTGATCGTAATTTTTCATAGTGTGCGATGTTTTTTTTTATCTTATTTTTTGTATACTGGCTAAAACTTGAAGAATAGGGATTTCGGTCTTTGCGTGAAGATTTATATTAGTTTTGTGATTCTATTATCATAAGTTTGCCGGTCTTCCCCGCATTGACCTTACATATATACCTACCACCATTACCTACCTACCTACAGACTATTTTAGTGGTAATCTTTAGGTATTGCAGTATTATGCACCTAAAGAAGAACCCTGGCAGTTCCAGATGATGACCTGGAGGTTTGCACATACTTATTCCTTCTTCCTCGCGTTATCCCGGCATTTTGCCACGGCTCCTGAGAGCCAGGGGTCCGCTTGACAACTAATCCTAAGAATTTACGTAGGCACTAGTTTTTACGAAAGCGACTGCCATCTGACCTTCCAACCCAGAGGGGGAACTATTAGGCCTTGTTAGGATCAGTCCGGTTTCCTCACGATGTTTTTCTTCACCGAAAAGCGACTGGTAAATATCAAATGATATTTCGTACATAAGTTCCGAAAAACTCATTGGTACGAGCCGGGGTTTGAACCCGCGACCTCCGGATTAAAAGTCGCACGCTCTTACCGCTAGGCCACCAGCGCTT
Source organism: Cydia strobilella (assembly GCF_947568885.1). Classification (NCBI taxonomy): domain Eukaryota; kingdom Metazoa; phylum Arthropoda; class Insecta; order Lepidoptera; family Tortricidae; genus Cydia; species Cydia strobilella. The sequence continues at coordinate 15,016,941 of NC_086041.1, read as the reverse complement.
CCCGCTAGGCCACCAGCGCTTGCACATACTTATTATGAGTCCGTTGCATTTAACAACTGTGTATAGTACCTAACTGTGTGATGTGAGGATAAATAATATTCTTTATCACTCGCGACAGTTTAAGGAGGTACGGGCATTGAAGTATAATGTACTATAGTAATAATAGCTCAATGGGTACGGGTAGAAAGAAACACGAAAAAAAGGAACAAATACATATTTAGATTGAGATAACAACACGCGGTATCTCCTTTCACTTTCTACGCAACCTTTGTGTAGTGCCACGTTCAAAATTATTTTGATACGCTTAATGCTTTTCGGGGCTAGTGAACTTTGCAAAAGACGAGTACCTACTACACAATTTTAAGCATATGTCGTAAAGTACCAGCGAACTTCTGTCTTTATGGGGCTCCCTACTGAGCGGCGCCCTAGCTGGGTGCAGGGCGGGCCGAGGGGAGCGCAGCGCGGGGTGCGGGGCATTTTGCATGATCAGCCTCAATTAGTGTTTATGGCGTGCGGGGTTTGTTGTTTTTTTGAGGGTTGTGTTGAGAATTGTCAAGGAAAACAAATGTTGATCTTTGTTATTTCATTCTGGGTTGAGTTGTTGAAATGAAGTTCAGGTAGGCTTTAAATTAAAAACCTTTTTTTGTTTTGTTTATTATGTCCTAATAATTTATCTAAAGCTTCAATAAAAACGTAACATTTAAATTAAACGAATACTCAATTTGGGGTTGTTTCTCATAGACAAATTAAATTGTTTCACAGCGTTCATGAAATCAAGTTTACGGAAATTCTGAAAGCGCTGTGAATTATTTTAATATCAACAAAAAATGACTAAAAGCAAGTGTTGTGATAGTTTTGAATGATTCACTGTTAGTTTCACTAGACTTATATTGACCGGGATATGGACCGTATAAAACAAAGTTGTTTGTCTGTTTGTGTGTATGTATGTTCGCGATAAACTCAAAAACTACTGAACGGATTTTCATGTAGTTTTCACTTATCAATAGAGTGATTCTGGAGGAAGGTTTAGGTGTATAATTTGTTAAGGTCGCTAGTTTAAACTAAACCAGAAAGCAGAAAATTTTAATCTTCACTAGCGGTCCCGACGAATTACGTACCGCTAGTCAATGAATGTCTTGTTTGTTGACCTATAGCTAAATTTAATTTTGGAATTTATTAACACATTCACTGTCAGCGCGAGCTTCACGCTAAGCCGATAACGCGTATTTCCCGCCTTGTATCGAAAAGCAATGCACCAATAATAACACATAAAAGTTGGAGGCCTTTTTTACCTTTTTTTCGTGAAATTTTTGATATTTTAATAGCTATCCTGTTAATCGAGGCAGAGATAAATCAAACAGAAATCATTAAAATCAGTCCAACCATTCTTGAGTTATAAATGGAGTAATTGATCTCCATACCAAAACCCATTAAATCTTACAAAGAAGCAACACCCAAAATACGCTGGCACAAACTTACCTCAGCGGAAGGTGACCACCTGATTAAGAACATCAAGATCTATCTAGCAGAAAGACCACCAACAGACGACACCGCAGATGCTATGTGGAACGGATTCCATGATTATTGCAAACAACACTGCTAGGGATCTCCAAATTCCCATTAAAAAACAACAAAGCTGCTAAGTGGTGGCAATCAGAGGTCAAAGAAAAAGTAAATATAAAAAACGTCTCTTCAAAACCTGGCAGTTAAGTGGGAGCGATGAAGATCACAAAAACTATAGGACAGCAAAGAAAGAGGCAAAGCGGGAAGTTGCGTGTGCCAGGGCTCGGGGTGACGAAGATCTGTATGCAAGACTTGAAAAGGCTAAAGACGACAGAGAGCTGTTCCGAATAGCAAGGCAGAGGCACGCAAACTGCATGGATGTTGGAGTCACTAAATATATTAAAAACAGTAACGGTCGACCACTAAACTCCAACAACGACATAAAAGAGAGATGGCGTGAATACTACGCCCAGCTTCTTAATGAAACCTACCCGTTTGAAGACCCAGCTCCGTTACATGCCACAGAGGGACCTATTCTGGCTATCAGGCAAGAAGAAGTACATAATGCTATAAGGAAGATGGCTAATAACAAAGCGACTGGACCAGATGACATCCCAACGGAGCTTTGGAAGCATCTTGGAGAAAGTGATTTTCCTTACTAAACTCTTCAACAGAATACTGCTTGATGGGATACCTAATGGTTGGAGAAAGAGCTATTTAATCCCATTCTTCAAAAACAAAGGTGATATCAGGCTCTGTGAAAACTACCGCGCAATTAAACTCCTATCACACACATTTAAAATATGGGAGAGAGTCATCAACAGCCGACTATTAAAAATAACCACAGTGTCGTGTGTGTCCAGTGTGGTTTCGTAGCTGGCAAATCAACAACTGATGCGCTGCACAGGCTGAGGATCTTGTTGGAGAAGAGAAGACAAATAAAAAAAGACGTTCATCTGGCATTCATAGACCTCGATAAAGCATTCGACAGGGTACCACGGCAATTAATATGGCAATCACTACGGTCACAAAACGTGCCAGAATACTACGTAAAAATCGTAACTGACATGTACAGCAACGCCACCACCAAAGTACGATGCCCGGCCGGAATAAGCGATGAATTTGAGGTAGCAGTAGGTGTACACCAAGGGTCAGCGTTGAGCCCACTGCTTTTCAATCTCGTAATGGAGCACCACACCGCGAAAATTCAGAAGGAACCACCCTGGGACCTACTTCATGCGGACGATGTGGTCCTAATAAGAGATAGCCACGTTGAACTCGAGGAATCGCTTGAACGCTGGAGAACTGCACTCGAATCCGCTGGACTTAAAATTAGTCGAAACAAAACCGAGTACTGCATGTTCCTATTCGGTAGCCAACCAACACCAAACTGTCAGTTTACAGGACCAGCCACTAAGCAAAGTCGACCATTTTAAATACCTGGGATCTGTTGTTTCAAACGACGGAACAATCGACGCTGATATAACCCACCGAATTAACACTGGCTGGATGAAGTGGCGAGAATTATCGAGCGTACTATGTGACAACAGAATGCCAGTGCGCATAAAGGGAAAAATATATAAAACGGCTGTGCGCCCCGCCCTTACATACGGTGCTGAATGCTGGCCAGTGAAAAAAGTCCATACCACTAAAGTGCATACGACGGAGATGAAGATGCTGAGATGGGCGGGAGGTGTCACCTTGTTAGACAGGGTCAGAAATGAGTTCATCCGTGGCAGTTTTAAAGTCAGACCCATTGAGTAGAAACTCGCTGAAACCCGTCTAAGGTGGTATGGACACGTAATGAGGAGATCCGAGGATCAATTGACCAGAAAGGTCCTCAGTATAAACACCGGTCCGAGGAATCCCGGTAGACCCCTTCAAACTTGGATGTCTGTCATCAACAATGACCTAAAGAAAGCCCAAATCAACGACACGACGACCCAGAACCGAAGAGTGTGGCGAAGATTGACGAGGAGAGCCGACCCCAAATGAAATGGGACGTGGTTAGGCAAAGAGAGAGAGAGAGAGAGAAATGGAGTAATTGATCTGACTCTGTTGTAAAAAACTCTGTTGTGTGTGATGTGTTGATTCAGGTACTGTGCGGTTTGTTAGACAATGTAACTGCTACACACCCTTTGGTTTACTGCGTATACACGCATTTGTAAGTAGGTAAGTAATGATCACATAGCAGTGATACGTTAAACAAGTAGGTACAAAAGCAAACGTGTAATTATTCTTTTAAATATACTATTTTATTAGTTTGTATAAAGATTACATTCTGATTGTGAGTGCAGCAGCAATAGGTACTGATTGACACATCGTTTAAAGCGTGTGGAAGTCTTCCTATATTCTTATAAATAATAACATATTATTGTTATCTGTTTCCAGGATAGCTCAAACGAGATCAAAGTCGGCTAACCAGCCAGGCCTGCCCTGCGCTGGTAACGGCCTATGCGTCGTAACGCGCAATCCCAGTAACACCGTGTTCCGTTCCTTGCGACGATCGCATCAGCAGTAAACGCGGCCCGATTAAGCCCACGATATCGGAACGAAATAGGCTAAGGAGGTACGAAGATTTTTGAGCTATTTTGTGGTTTTAGAGATAAACTATTTTTTGGTTCCGTACCCAAAGGGAATGTCCCTTAATAAAACTCCGCTGTCTGTCACCAGGCTGTATCTCATAAACCGTGATAGCTAGACAGTTGAAATTTTCACAGATGATGTATTTCTGTTGCCGCTATAACAACAAATGCTAAAAACAAAATAATATAAATATTTAAGTGGGGCTCCCATACAACAAACGTGTTTTTTTGACGTTTTTTGCGTAATGGTACGGAACCCTTCGTGCGCGAGTCCGACTCGCACTTGGCCGGTTTTTTTAATGCCAGTTTGGCACATTTCCATTTCACTGGTAATTCGCAATGATTCTGCTTAAATTGTTATATTTTTTACTTCCTTTTTTTTGCGTATTTAATCTAAATTAATTTATATCTATCCCTGTAACTTACCTATTTTCCGCCCAACGAACGCAAATCACATTTTGGGCGAGTACATGGGCCATTACAACTCATCCAATATTTTAGCGATTGGCAACTTTCTGACGTGCATGTCCTAAGACAAAGTGTGTTATTTCTCGGGGGACCGCGGGGCCGGGAGTGCTGGGAGGCGGGAGGGGATAGTAATATTTTTATGAGCGATTTTATTGTGCGCACTATAAATTTGTCATCGCTGCATTCGCTTTACGAAGATAGCTATTAGCGCACAGATTATAATATGTATTTAAGTATTTTGATACTAAGCGTTAAATACCTACAAACTCTTTGCTTTCAATACAGACATGTAAGTTGTCATATCTTATGGCTGCCCAGTTCTATACCGGTATTCCTCCAATTATGGCATTTCATGTTATTTTTAGTTTGGCCGAAGTTTGGGGCGCGTGATTATGGGCCACTTACCGAAACGTTCCCACAGCGGCGCTGGCGCAGCTTCATACAGAGATGGTCAACCAATGAGTTTTTCTTTTTATGTACCTGTAGATGTCAATAGAGTTTTTGACAGAATCATACATCATAAAGGGTCAATAATTAGGTACGTTACTAATGTGACAATTTTGGTAACATAATGATTAACTCTTTCATCATAGCAATTTAGGAGCATTAAACCATCTTATTGATCCTGATCCTTAGAATTTAGTATATTTACGACCTATAAAGGTCAAAATCAAAAGGTCTATTGCACTTTCGTGGATTTGGAAAAGGCTTATAACAGAGTGGTGAGGAATGAACTTTGGTCGGTACTGTCGGTGTATGGATTGAGCGGCCGTCTCATTCAGGCACTGAAATCGCTCTATGAGGGTTCCAGTGCTTGTGTGCGAGTAAACGGATCGTACACTGAGTGGTTTAGCATCGAAAAGGGTGTTAGGCAGGGATGTGTAGCGTCGCCGTGGCTGTTTAATCTGTTCATGGACAGTAGTTTTCATGATCTGAGAAATGATGAATGTGGGCTGAGAATGAGTGGGCTACCCGTCAAATGTCTTCTTTAAGCTGATGACCTGGTATTGCTAGTGTCATCGGTTGAAGAGTTGCAGGAGATGGCAAGAATGCATGGGTCTTTTGAAAGGAAAAGAATGAAAATAAATGTAAGCAAGACGAAAGTAATGGTATTTGAAAAGGAAGAAAATATGACAAACTGTGAAATTTTGATTGGTCAAGAAAGATTTCACTCTTTCGTGAAAGAGTGAAGTGAAAGAGTATGTGTATCTGGGAACCTTGTTCACTAGGGACGGTAAGAATGATAAAGACATTGAAAGGAGAGTGAATGCTGGTAATCGCGTGAATGGGGCATTTAACGCTTTTATGAGCAGCCAGAAGCTGTCGCAGAAAGCACGGTTGGCTGTGCATAGAGGGGTGTTGGTGCCTATACTTATGTATGGTAGCGAAAGTTGGGTATGGCAGAAGAGGCATCCGAGCCAGGTGAATGCAGTGGAAATGAAAGCGTTGAGAAGTGTGTGTGGTGTGAGATTGCAAGATTTAGGAACAGTGTGATAAGGGAAAAGTGTGTACTGAACGAAGATGTGTAGTGACAAAAATTGAGAAAGGTATGTTGAGATGGATTGGACACGGAAAGAATTAGTGAAAGCAGGCTAACAAAGAGAGTGTATAAGGGAGAAGTAGAAGCGGGGTTTGGAAGTGGTAGACCTCGGCGGACTTTTTTTTTTAAATATTTTACTTTATTTATTGGAGAAACAACAGAGGTATGCGACAGGATAATAGGTTACATTGTTAGGTACATATATGATTGAGATGACACTTACTTCCTTAAACGCTCTCACTAAAACATACTTAAAATATCAAATTAAAATAACTTTCTCTGATCAGATCAGGGAAATCCTGAAGAAAGGCCAGGTCAAGAGCACCCTAAACCGGCGAGGGCGGCGAGCGTGTATGAAGAATGTTATAAAAGTGAAGGAAGCGAAAGAGGTCTGAATCTGAATCTAATCTGATTACAGTGTGTTCGTACCATGGCATCTAGATATTTTCTACTAGCACTAGCACTTAGCTTGTGTCAAGGCACTGCTGCTACTTACCTTTAAATTTTGTTTCTTCAATTCAAAACTTGATTAAAAGTATTAAAATACTGACTACAGTACCTTGGTCCCTAAAAGATGAAGCCGATTAAGTACATATTAAGACTATTAAGAGAAAAGTGGACGACCGCTTCTCTATACAAATGTAGTCCCCATTTTCTACTATTTTCTTAATATTCATATGACCATCAGTACGAACACTTCAACATTATCGACCGATACAATATATATATCCTATCTATTTTTTTTATTATACTAAATACGTAATTTCTTCATATTATTTTTAAAAAGAAAATGTTGGTAATCCCTGGCCACCTCGGCGTTTAGCAGAGTGGCGACGACACGATGACGCGGCGCTTCACACACCTCTCCTCGTGTTCCAGGTTGCTCGTGACCGCCTCCCGCCGCCTACTGAATGCCGGCTCTACTCACGCCTACTAACGGTGCCCACTGTTCCCAGCAGTTCTACCGGCTAACTGAAACTACTGCTGTCAACAAACTATATAATTGAACATCAACGGTTGTGGGTTGCTGGGTAGGATAATGAAAATAGGTACGACGCGTAGTATAGTTAATGGTAGTTTGGGTTTTTAGTTTCAATTATCTATTACTACTACTTATATTAACAATATTTCAAAAACACTATAATCATTTATTTTCACGTCACAATAAATAAAACAGTAAATTAAAATAAATAAAACAATAAATAAAACAGTATTTCAAATAGTTGTATATGTGATAATTTATGAAAAGGCAAGTTCTAGTAATGGATAAAATATATTTAAAAACGTATGTACCCGGTATATTTGTTACTAGTAGTAGGTACGTTAGCAACGAATTTACCTACCAAATATTTATTTGTTTATTAAATCATTTATTCATTTGCAAGAATGTAGTACACAAAACAAGTTCTTTCAATTTAAAGATGTCCAATACATTCTGCTTAACAAAGCATGCAAAGAAGGCTTAGACTAAACTTAGTTAAATGACATATATTTTTAAGTGCCTAAGGAGATAATATTATTACGCATATGTCAATTATCAGAATTCCAGAAAGACTAGTATTGTAAAATAAAGTAACATTATATAATTCAATTAGTAGAATGTCAAATTTAGAATCATATATAATAATAGAAATATTCATTCAATAATTAATTTGCATTATAATCAAAATCGAAATATTCATTAAGGCTGTAGAAACAATTTTGTTGAAGCCATTTTGTCACTTTTTTCTTAAAGATATTGAGGCAGTCTTCTTTGAATTCAGATGGCAGTTTGTTATAAATTTTGATGCACATATAATATACATGTTTTTGGCTACATACTAGGCGGTAAAATGGTGCTGCAAGTTTAAATTTATATCTGTTGGGACGATTTGAGACCTGAGATTGTAATTTAAATAGTTGGGTATTTTGTTTAACGAAGATACATACTTCCCTGATGTATATGCAAGCTAAGGGCAGAATGCGTAATGTTTTAAAGTGGTGCCTACAGCTTTCTCTGTGTCCACTGCCACAAATGGCACGGATGCATTTCTTTTGAGCTTTAAAAGCATCATAGACTTCGGTCGAGTTTCCCCAGATTATTAATCCATAGGTAAGGCTCGAGTAGACGTAGCCATAATATGCGGTGATAGCTGCTTTACGTGAAACAATCTGTTTTAAGCGCTTTAATGCATAAACGAACCGGTGTAGCTTGTCACAGACGTATTTTACATGTGATTTATAAGTTAACACGTTTTCTAGCCGTATTCCGAGAAACGTTGTGATATCGACTTCTTCTATCTTTTCTTGCATAAATTCAGTGTTGAGTGGAGCATAATTAGACTTCTGCGTTTTAAATTGAACAATTTTGGTCTTCGTTAAGTTTATCTTTAGATTATTTTTAGACAGCCATTGGTGCAATTTCGTCAGAGTAGAGTTAATCTTATCCTCAAGTGATTTACTTGGGTTGGCTCTAATTATTACCGACGTATCATCAGCGAACAATATGTATTTGTCAGATGAGACACTGGGCAAGTCGTTAATGTAAAGCAGAAAGAGAAGCGGACCTAGAACGCTTCCCTGTGGGACCCCATTAACGTTTTGCCGGTAGGACGATCCTTGTCTTTAAGGTTGGAACTTTTTCATTATCGGTCATACTTGGAATTTCTACACATTGACTTCTATTACTAGCTTTAGCAATAACAAAACTTTGTCGAACGGAATTATCATTAGGTATTTAAATAAATAATTTATAATTTTCAATAAATAAACCGGGCAAGTGCGAGTCGGACTCGCCAACCGAGGTTTCCGTACAAATTGAATTTTTAGTATTTGTTGTTATAGCGGCAACAGAAATACATCATCTGTGAAAATTCGAACTGTCTAGCTAGCACGTGAGATACAGCCTGGTGACAGAAAGACAGACGGACAGTGGAGTCTCAGTAATAGCACAGATTAATAAATAGTATAGTTACTACGTAACAGATACATCATTCCCATACTAAAGCGAAAATACCTACGCTATAATAGCCTACAAAATCTTAATAATAATACCTGCTGCTCAGGACGAGAAGAAATGTACCATAAGTACGCGCACAAAGAGTCGAGACTGCCTTGCTCGCCGTTTGAGTCACGTGCCAACGCGTCATCGTTAAGAATGCGCTAGGGTTGTACTTTTAATTATGTTATTATTGTAATAAAACCAATGTTGCGAATCAAACATATTTTTTATTAGTCAATCAAATATAAAAACAACCTGACTCAAAAAACTCCTTAATTTACAATTTACCTACTTATGTTCAAAGAAATAAATGGTGACAAAATTTATAAAAATAGATTTAAAACACTACTCACCTTTCTTCGTCTCTCGGAAATGAAAAAAACGACAAATTTTCCTTTGTTTTTTGACTTTTACACCTATCTACTGCACATTAATTACGTGATTTCGGCATTTCGAAGCATTGGCGCGGGAAACGTGCGGTGCGAGCGCTCAGGCGGGCGTTCGGCGGCCCTCTGTCGGTTGTATCGTCGACGATACGCCGAGCGGTAGGCATATAGCGCGTGGCCTTGAGCGAGTGAAGGAGGCCTGGTAATAGGGTCCCTTTTTACCTTTTGGGTACCGTTCTAGAAAATTCCGGTTTTTAATGACACGAGAATCTACATCAAGTTATTTTTAACATAAATTATGATAAATGAAATAATTAAAAGTTTTGCAAAAACAAAGCTCCTGTTGACTAAATCATAAGTGACATGAGGCACTAAACTAATATAAAAAAATATAACCAGTTAAACCTGGAGTTACCATTATTAGGGCCAGTTGCACCATTCTCTAACCCGGGGTTAACCGGTTGAACCTGTAGTTACCATGGTTACCAGTACAATTTGACACTGGGTTAACGGTTAACCCCGGGTTTGTGGCTAACCCTGGATGGTGCAAGTGGTGTTAGAGGATTAATTTAATAAAAAAAAATCTGATGTGAACACATTATGAATGACATTATATGATGAAAACACATTATTTGGCCTCAGCCACTGTCAGGGCTTGGCCATTTTTTTTACCTAATGACAATCGAATAAGCCTCTAGGAAGTCTAGGATTAAACAGTTTGTCGTTATACTACTATCTAAGCGCCACTTGCACCGTCCCACTAACTGGGGGTTAACCGGTTAAACCGTTAATCCAATGTCAAATTGTGGTGGTAACCATGGTAACTCCAGGTTTAACCGGTTAACCCCGGGTTAGTGGGACGGAGTAAGGGCCACTTGCTTCATTCAAGGAGTTACCATAGTTACCAGTACAATTTGACACTGGGTTAACGGTTTAACCGGTTAACCCCGAGTTAGTGGGATGGTACATGTGGCGCTAAGTGACCCAAGTACCTATAGGTACTAAAAACCCCTTTCAGCACGAGAATTAATCTTGGGTCTTTAAAATATATTTGCCTTTTACGATGCGTTTAAGCCATATAGAAAGCTAATAAAATACAAAAAATTCGTCCCCCCTTAAAATCTAGACAAAACCACCCCGCACGATTGTATCATTTCGTCATGACCCCTACAAATTAATTGTATATTTTTCGGCAGTTTTTTATTTAAAAAATTGTTTACGTTTCTCACATTATTATTATGTCGTATGGCTTTTATTCCTGATTTTAATTTATAATTTATATTAGTTATATACACAGAACGAAAATATTTACAATTTAATATCTAAATTAGCATCATGCATGAAGTTTATATTTGAACGAAATATGTTTTATTCGGATGTTTGTTACCGTTATATCATGTTACAAATGCATTTCCGTTTTTAAATTACCATTTAATTACTTAAAATTATAAATAAAAAGTACAAAAATTTGCCCGCGAAAAGCTAGTGAGCGAAACGCTCGAAACGCTACGTGACGTCACGCGTTCGACAGATTAGTGTCATTAGTAGCAAACGTCAGTTGGGCTGCCCAACGTGTGACATCACGCTCTGTCGAATTCGCGCCAAAAATTATGAGCGTTTCAACCGCTCAGAAATTTTCAACATTTTAAATATTTTTTAATAAAATAATGTTAAGGTTTACAAAAGTATTTTTATCATTTTCGGTATTCCAACGATATAAATTATGAATCCAAAAATAAAAATAAATTCATGCATGGAGCTAATTGTAAGTGCTAACAAGTCCTGCATGCTGTCGGCAAAACGCCTTCTAGGACATTTTCCTATGATGTGAGGGATTGTTTGAGTTGGCTCCCCACAGTCACAGGCTGGTGTCTACGAGATTCCCCATCTGTGAAGGTTATGGTTACATCGGCTTACTCCCGTTCGGATGCGGTTTATAGTGACCCAGATCTTACGGAGGTCCCTGAAGCCAGTCGGCAGTTTAGTGGGGTCTATGTGGGAGTCACCGTCCTGTGCTTGCCACTGCTTTCTCCATTCCACGGAGACATTGAATGGCTCTTGGTCCTGTAGCTGGTGGTCAGACCAAATAGGTTTGCGAGATGGTAGGCGCGCCTGTGGTAGATGGTTCAGCGCTTCTCTAATTGGTAAAGCATGCGTAGATGCTTTGTCCCATTCCCGCGCAGTAGCCTGAGTTCTCCTGATGTCCGGGGGGGCAATGTGTGATAACACGGGGAGCCAACTGATGGGGGTAGGTAGCAAGCTGCCAGATATCGTTCGCATCACTCGGTTCAGCTGAACGTCTACCTAGTAAAGTACCGTCTTATTTAGTAAGAGTTAAGAGTTGAGCTTATGCAAGAAAAATGCTACAATTTTGTGGGACTTAGAAGTGTTTTCATTATAAAAAAAGACTTAGAACTTACAAAGATATTATAGTGCAAAGTGAAGAAACAAATACGGTGTCTAAAGTACCGCGGACAACGAGTATGACTCATCGCTAACCGGCCGGCAAGCGTTCAAATCAGCTGTATCACTGTGCGCCCCCGTACCAAGGAACTCACTCGGTACGGGTCTTGAGATCGATCGCTATGCAACATCTACGCTTAGGCATCGTTATGGAGTGTTACCTGTGATATCGTGGTAAAGGAACAATTGAACTTGTTTGTGTTGGTTTATTTTGAGGATTTTAGACAATAATAAACAAAATATAGTGCAAAATGTCGTCTCATAAAAATATTAAAGGTGCTTTGACATGCATTAAATGCAGTAAAATAGTTACCAGACCAAAGGAATGTCTAATATGTTCTACTTGTAAACATACATTTGGCTTGGACTGTGCCGTTGTAAGTATAAAACGATTTAATTTAATGACTAAGGAGAATAAGTCTAACTGGACATGTAGAACGTGCTTAGAAAATAGAGGAAAAATAGACCCACAATCACGTCTTATACAAAATAATACACCGGAGACAGAGACACACAAAAATACATTTCAGACTACGAGCCCCACAAAGACTCCTTTAAGAGTTAAAATAACCCGAAGAAAACCGATCAGAATCTCACCTAAACTACAGGCCGACGCATACATGACGACTCCTAGCTCAAGTGAATTTATAACATCGTCTGAGAAAAAATGTAATGAAGAGGACCAGATCGAGAATATTGAGTTACCAAATATGAACACCCCGGATGAAAAACAAAAGGAAAGTTCGGCATCGGGTACTCCAGGTAGTAAGGATGTGGTAAATAATGTTAATACAACGTTGCATTTTTCTCTAAGTAATTTAACAAACAATACACTCGATGAGGACCTGAATTGTTCACCGAGCAGATACGACAGCCCACATTCACCTCGCAACGTGCCTAGCATGAGACAAGAAAATAACTCTGAAATAGGAAGCCTTAAAGGGGAAATCGACCAACTGAACGTACAGCTGTTAAGTGCGCATAGTGAAATTGATAGATTAAACGGCGAAATCTGTAACTTAAAAAAAACTATGGAAGATTATCAAAGAAAAATGAACATGTATAAAACAATGTTTGAGAAAAAAACGCCAAACAAAATTCAAAGAAACTCACGTAGAAAGCGAAAAAATAAATACACACACACTAATGAACAGAATATAATTTCACAATCAATTCCGTCTCCTTCCCCGTTACCAAATAATATAGGTACATGTCATTCAACCCCTGTTTTGGAAGAAAGAACTGGATACGTAGGAGAAGAATGCTTTAGAGACAGCTCCAGTTCAAATGAATCTTCCCAATCGAATAAAGGTAACTTAGGCAAAAAAGCTAAATTAGGGGGTAAATCTGCCAATAGTCAAGGCCAGTTTCCGATTAGCGAAAAACCTTCACCAAAACTTACAGTAAAGATGAATAAGATTAATATATTAAGCAGCAATAAAAAAAATGACCTTCGGAAAATTGCTGTGACTTGCTTTGCAGAAGACTCGCAGTTATGTCATTATTTGTCACCTAATGCAGGAATTAAGGAAATCTTAAAAGACATCCATCTAAAAACAAGTGACTTAACAAAAAATGATTACTGCATTATTTTCATTGGAGAAGAAGACTTTAAATACACCACTAACTTCTATACCTTAATTTCCATAATAAGAGAATCACTGCAAGGGCTACTTCATACAAACTTCATTATATGCGCGCCCACATACAAATGTCGAAACGGTGCTAATCTTTTTAACTGGAGAGTCGAGACTTTTAATAACATGCTTTGGCGAGATATACACACGTATGAATATGCCTATCTCTTGGACTCAAATAAGAATCTGTCATATGACTACGATATGTTTAGGAGACACTCAGGGGACATTAATAACTTCGGAATTAAAAATATATGCATGATATTAAAATAAACCATTGAAGACGTAAAATGGAATAATGAGAAAGTTAATAATACGAACGATACACATAACAAAGATGACAAACGTAATCCGACAAGTTCCAGTAACGATCAAGTCTTGAGTGGAGAAGATAAAGACGAAGAGTTTTTTCGTAAAGAATAGGAAAACGCAATTTCGCGTTTTACACCAGAATATAGCCGGAGTGTTAAACAAATCAAGTGAACTAGAAGTAGCCATTCGGGAATTGGAAGAAAGCAACTCGCCTGTTGATGTAATTTGTCTGACTGAAACATTCATAATTAAAGGGGAAGAAAACTATCTTAATATTCCTGGTTATAACCTTGTGGCTAATTTTTCAAGACAAAATGCGCGTAGAGGAGGAACATGTATACTTTGCAGGGATAGTATAGAATGTGAACCGTTAGATATGATTAAGGATTTGGCAATTGAGAAAGACTTTGAAGTTTGTGGTATTACTGTTAAATCTATAAAAACGAGAATTATTTGTTTGTACAGAACTCCTAACTCAGATTTTCAAACAGGTCTGAAGCAGCTTGAAGTACTCCTTAATAACTTAGAAAACCAGAATTACAATTTAGTTATCGCTGGTGACTTTAATGTTGACTTTTTATCTGACTCAAAAAAGAAAGCTCAATTGTATGATGTATTCACGAATCATAACTTAATGCCTCATATTAATGAAGCTACAAGGCAACATACCTGCATTGATAATATAGTAAGTAATTTCAAAAGTGTTGTAGGCCAAATACATCGACTTAGTCTGTCGGATCACGACACCGCTCAATCTGTTTCTATAAACACGAATAAGGATTTCATTGTTAAAACGTGGTACATAATAAAACGTGCCTTTAGCGACGACAATATGAACAAATTTATAAATTACATTCATAGCCTTAGTTTTAATGAAGTTTTAATGGAAAATGATACTAATGAAGCATTTAATATATTTCATGATATACTAGTACTGTTGTTTGAACAATGTTTTCCTGAATATAAAGTAAAACGATACAAAAAGGTAAATAAGATGTCATGGATTACAAGAGGAATCAAAAAGAGTTGTAAAACCAAACGAAAGCTTAGATATAAATATTACAAGAGCAAAACTGAAGAAAAAAAACTGTACTACAATAATTATTCTAAAATATTAAGAAAATGCTTGCTTGAACTTCAGAAAAATTGTAACGATCAGTATATAAAGCAAGCGCCAAATAAATGTAAGGCGACATGGAATGTTGTAAATAAAAATATAGGTAATTTTAAGACTTCACCACAAATTGATAAGATCTCATTCAATGCAAATTTAATTCGAAATGGAACTGACATTGCTAATGCATTCAATAATTATTTTATAAATTTAACAAATATTGACAGTAATATTACTAATAGTAACAATGCGACGAATGAAAATATATGTGACCTTATTCCTAACAGTGTAAATAGCATGTTTTTAGAACCCACGACCCCTCAGGAGGTATTCAAAACAATAATGTCATTACGCAACACCAGTTCCGTTGGTTATGATAAAGTAAATACGAAAGCTTTAAAAATTGTAGCTAGTCATCTGATGGTACCGTTATGTCACATTATAAATTTATCCTTGGAGCAAGGCGTATTTCCGAACAAATTAAAATTCTCTGTTGTCAAACCACTTCATAAAAAAGGATCAAAAACGGACATGGGCAATTATAGACCTGTCACATTGATACCTGTCATATCTAAGATATTTGAAAAAGTTTTCTATGCTCGATTACAAAAGTTTTTAGATAAGAATAAAATGTTAGCGATAGAACAGAATGGTTTTAGACCAAATAAATCTACAGCCTTAGCCGCTTTTACTTTAATAAAAAAAGTTATAAATAATATTAATAATAAAATGCCAACTGTTGCTCTTTTTCTGGATATGAGCAAGGCATTTGATTTTGTAGATCACAATGTACTGTTAAAAAAGTTGAATTCTTATGGTGTTCGTGGTCCTGCAGAGAATTGGATAAAGTGTTACTTGTCTAACCGTGTACAGGTTACACAAATAACTAAATTGAATGAAGTAACAAATACAATGGAAGATTTTGTTTCTTCAAAAAGGGAAAATAAGTTCGGAGTACCACAGGGCAGTATTTTAGGACCCCTATTGTTTATTATTTATATAAATGATCTGCCTCGTGCAGTCCAACATCCTACTGTTATGTTTGCCGATGACACAACCATCATAGTAGAAAGTCAAAATGTAGGAAATTATAATGATATATTAAATAAAGTTTCGGAGGAAACCGTAGAATGGCTAACAAGAAATAATCTAACTATAAATACTGAGAAAACCAAATATATTTACTTTCGTACCAGGCAGGGAAAAAATCTAAAGCTTAATATAAAATGTAATGGGAAACCGATAGAGAAAGTAGAGTGTCAAAAGTTCTTGGGTCTTTATGTGGATGAGCACTGCGAATGGAAAGAGCAAGTAAAGGCAGTCTGCAACAAAATTAATAAATTTGTATTTGCAATAAAAAAAATTAGACTAGTAACATCACATAAAACTGCCCTGTTAGTATATTATGGACACGTGTGTTCTGCTCTCAGATATGGAATTGTATTGTGGGGCAACTCATCTGACATATCGAAGGTTTTCATAGCTCAAAAGCGCTGCATAAGAGCGATATTCGGTTTAAAACCTCTAGACTCGTGTAGACCTATATTTAAAGAACACAGAATTTTAACGCTCACCTGTCTATACATTCTGGAGGCATGTACTTTTGTAAAGAAACACATGGATCTGTTTCTGATTAAAGACAATAATAATAAACGAACAATTACACAAAAACCTTTGAACATGCCAGCAGCAAATTTGAGTCTATTTAAAAAGAACTCCTATTATATGCTAAGCAAAATTTATAATACTGTGCCGAAACCTATTACTAGTTTAGTTGGACACAAATTTTATACAAATCTTAAGACATGGTTAATTGAAGAATGTTACTATTCATTAAATGATTTCTTTAATAATAATAATTCTTAGCAATTGACATATTTATTACATAATCTGACATTTAGTATTAATTAATACCTTATTTTTAAAATTCATATAGATTTAGATTTCAAAATAGCCAAATTGTTAATGATTTAAATTCTGTTTTTCTTGCTCTCAACTCTTAGATATGTTAATTGTAGATAACTTGTGTACATCATATTGCATGTTGTGAGAGATTTTAGATTTAGGTGTATATTTTGCATGCTGCAATTCAGCTAAATGTGTGATACTTTTTTGATTTATAATGTTTAAGACCTTTTTGTTAACCGCATTTAACGCAAATAAAGAGCTTACTACTACTTACTACCTTACTGGTGTGCGCGCTGCGGTGGTAATTGGTCAAAATCTACCTCCTCGCGGTCCACCCCGCGCAACGGCTTCACCCTGAAGACGGCTAAAAGATTCAGACTCTTCCTGGCAAGCTGGATCTGCTCCCTCTGAGCCTCCCAGATATTCCTGTGTTCGATACTCCCGAGATAAAATAAAATACGTTTCTCACATGTTTTACATGAAACAAATCAAATGGTTGGATGATGAAACCAAATGAAGTGAGTCTAGAATTTGCGCACAAATTTATGGTTTAATCCTAGTAATATGCTAATTACAGCTGAACAGCTTCTTTTGAGTGCTCTGCCACGACTGTCAACTTTTAGAGGTCAGAGATACAAAATAAGCTCTAAACTGGGGGTCAGTCTGAATTACATCGCCACTTTTTTATGAACTGGCCCCATCATCATTTCTATTTATTATTTATTTTATTATTAAATTAGTTACACGTCATTACAGTATTACTAAGGCACTGCGAACTATAAAACACACGAGCATGTCCTTGCTTGACCCTCACTCCACAGGTTCCTGACCCCAAAACATAGCCAGTGAATAACAATCAAACGCACGATCGATCCATATCGTTCTGAAATGGCAAACTTGAATACTATCAAAGCTAGAATTTTTCAAATTCCAACGCACGATTGTATTAGTCTGTGCTGTAAGGGTAAAAAATAAAGGTTCTAATATGATTTTTCTAAAGTTGATCTTTAGAACTTTAAAGATTTCGTACAAAATATTCCCTTACTTGTTTACTACAAAAATTCCGATGACGAAAGCGGCACAGTCATAACATAGTTAGTAATAATTATTATCAATTGATTTTCGTATTTGAATAATAATTGCCATGAGTGTTTGATACGGCATTAGCCAGTATTGTCAATACACTTGTCAATATTTACTCTTGCTATCGGGCGACGCTCTGCGCGCGCGCTGCTCGCCTGTCAGGTGGCGGGGCCCTGGTTTTTTACCTGTACTAGTAGGTATGTACAATTGTACAGTGCAGATGCAACAATGAATATTCAAATTTTATTTCGAATTAATTACCTGATATTCGCTTCACACATCGCTGTATATAAATAAATCGGCAACTTATTTATTATATTATTATTTAAACCTTATTGCACAGTAAAAATATACAGTGGCAAAAGGCGGACTTATTGGATACACGGCATTCTCTACTAGTCAACCTTTAGGCCAAACAGAGAAGCAAAGTTGGTGCGGGCTATGTAAAGAACATTAAAACTAGATGATTTAACCTTTTGATGATGAATGACGGATATATCGGCAGCGCAGGTCCAACGCCAAAGACTGAATAATCCGTCACAGACCACAGAGCAACATAGACCTACGTACGTGCATGTGCATAAAGTTCAATTTCAGTTTTGACTCTTCCAAGTGACAGCTTTTGTGTTTGACACGGCGTCGAAAAGGTTAAATTAATAGGCACAAATAACATATAAATGTAATATGAAGATAAAATAAGTATATACAACAATAATATATATGTATATGTATATAATAGGTATATACCAATAAATAAATATATATATATGCCTGCTACTAAATTTACTATGAAGACAATCGTGAGACATTTCAAAAAGATACTTGCGCAGCTTGCGCTTGACCGTCAACTTAGTCTCGGCTTGTCGTATGCTGAGAGGCAAATCATTCCAGAGACGGGTGGCTTGCACGGTGAATGAATTGGTCGTAGCACTAGAACGGTGATGCGGGATAGCTAATACAAGTTTACGAGCGGTGCGAAGTTCGCATCCTGGTCGAACAGTTACAAATTAAAATTTAGATCGCATGTATTCTGGCGCCATTGGGTCAAATAGAATGCAGAACAGGGTGCATAAACTTTTGAGACTTCTGCGCTCACGAATGCGAAGCCAGTTGAGTTGTCGGCGAAAGGCGGATACGTGGTCATACTTGCGAAGGCCATAACCTACCTACCACAGTTGTTCAATACTCGGTCGAGCTTGTCCAATAATCCTTGCGTCACATTAGTGCAGCACACATCACAATAATCAATGACAGGTAACACCAGAGCTTGAATAAGGAGACTTTTGGTAGAAATCGGTAGAAAATGTTTAAACCTATACAGTAATCGCAAGGTATACGTAACTCTTCGACACACATCGGACACTTGGGCTTCCCAGGTCAGGCCACAATAATCAAACAGCAATCCTAAGTGAAAAAGGGATGACAATGTTTTCGAAGAGAATCGGTGCAACATTCGTGAAATCGGTTTTTAAGATCAGGCGTGGATTACCGATAATGATAGCCTGACACTTGGAAGGATTCACAGCTATTCCGAAGTCTTTGAACCAAGATGAGATGCGATTGAGGTCATCATTCAATCTCGAGATAGCCTCGTCCACGTCATCAAGCCTCGACTGGGTGTAAAGTTGTAGGTCATCGGTATATAAATGGTAGGAGCACAGCTCGGACGGCCTGGCGGCGTCCCTGCAGGTAGGATGCAAACCACTCTGCCACTGACGACGAGATCTTTAGGTGATTAAGTGAATCAAGGAGATCGTGATTTACTGCGTTGAATGCGTTCTAGAAGTCAATCATGACCAAGACAGTAACTAGTGAAGATTCAATGCAAACCTCACATTTTAACGACCTTTAGCAGCGCAGTGGTGGTACTGTGACCAGGGCGGAAACCTGACTGTAGCGGTGAGAGGAGATGGTTGGAAAAGATGTGGGCAGACAGTTGTTTATGAACAACAGCCTCGAGGACCTTTGATAGGAACGGAAGGATAGAAATTGGGCGGAACTCTTTAAGTGGGACTAGGGGTTTTCGGGAGAGGGATAATACCCGAAGACAATGAAAAATTTATCGCAATAAGACTATCTTTCTCTATCAAAGAGTGTCAGGCCCTTGACTTAATCCGATACTTCAAATTTTCATTCTAAAATTAACCTCCCAATGAACTATTATCAAATAAGAAATTCGTGCTTCGTAGATGGGGTTGTAGGGCTCCGTACTATACGGTAACTGGTGGCCAAAAGTTGACGTTTGACATTCAAGCACTCCAAAATATATGGCGTAGTGGGTATCTATTTCAGCTATTTGTCCTGTTTACAGTTAGCTGCTCCTGTGCTAACTAACAATCAAAAGATTAGAAATATATTCACAGAATTTAGGACTCATAATTTTATAATAATAATGAATTATTATAAAATTGTTTGACCGCGTTATAAGTGATAGTGACCGAATAGTACCTAACCTATGCGTACCTTGTCGTTGTTTGCTTAAGATACGATAACTTTCTCGATACCATATCGCAAACAGCGCACACCTTGATCGATATAATGTTTTAAATTTGAGATTCATTTGAATAAATAACGCCTCTCTGGAAATACTTATCCCTTCGTGTATAGACTGTTAGGCGTATGTTAATTTTAAGTCTCTTTTTTGTCTATTAAGCTTATAAATTATAAGCTTTTAAGTTTTAATATACATACAGCGTCTACTAATATTTGATACGACCACATATTTAAAGAGTAGCTTAAATACCAGTGGCTCTGTGAGCTGTAAACCTGGCGAACCCCCGACCCCCATGGCTTCGCCATTTTGAATATTGCCCGCCCGCTTGTTTCTAAAATACACGAATTTCTCAAAAAAAAAAATATTTTGTTTATTTTAAGAAATTTCTTTATACCGTGTTTGGTAAAACATCTTTTTTGGCGTTTCAGAAGGCGGGCAAAGATATCCGGAGTTTTCGCCAACATTGCCCAAATGCCCACGTCAATTTGGTGCTGAAATAAAGCTCGTATGATGATGATGTCAAAGGAGCACAAAACGTATTTGGGCAATCCTACCATCATCATCTTCCTCGCGTTGTCCTGGCATTTTGCCACGGCTCATGGGAGCCTAGGGTCACATTAGCAACTAATCCCAGGAATTGGCGTGGGCACTAGTATACGAAAGCGACTGCCATCTGACATCTGACCTTCCAACCCTCTGGGTTAGGTGCTAAACTAGGCCTTATTGGGATTAGTCCGGTTCCCCCACTATGTTTTCCTTCACCGTAAAGCAACTGGTAAATATCAAAGGATATTTCGTACATAAGTTTCGAAAAACTCGTTGGTGCGAGCCGGGGTTGAAACCCGCGACCTCCGGATTGCAAGTCGCACGCTCTTACTGATAGGCCATCAGCGCTCATTTACGTTGCATGTCCGTCTTTGGGTCACAAACTTACCTATGTGTACCAAATTTCTACTTAATTGGTCCAATAGTTTTGGAGAAAATGGGCTGTGACAGACGGACAGACATACATGCACAGACGCGCGAGTGATCCTATAAGGGTCCCGTTTTTTTCCTTTTGAGGTACAGAACCCTAAATATGTCGCTGGTCGTTTTATACTTCTCATATGTAGAGTACGCAAAGCGATTTTTTCAGTATCACGATTCGATGACTAGGCTCTAACAGTCCTCATTACGCAGAAAAAATAGGTCACCGTTGGGACTCTTCTAGCTGTATTTGGTTGTGCTGTCAAGTATTTGTTTGACAGATAACCTATCGAGCGAGGTGCGTAGGAGCGTTCTATTTCAGCGCGCCAGTGCACCTACAGGCGCGGCGACGTTGGTACTTACGCCGTTTGGGTCGGTCGGCGCCGCGCACGCGTATCGGTCATACAATCGAAATAAAGAAATAATATTGCATTAGGATTGGACCCAAATTATTTTAAAATGTGGTGACTTGTGGTAGCGGATGAAGACACTGGTCATGGATCTTAGTCAGGTAATAATGTAAAGTTTTTGAGTTATATACTGATTCAGGGTCAGTTTTTTGGTATGTAACCATCGCATTGGATTAGAATACAGTAAAGTTAATTCACAATAAAAATACGTGAAAAATATTTAATGCACGAAACTGATAAATAGATAGTACCTAAATCGTATTGGTTCCGACCTCCACCAAAGTTTTAGAGATAAAACGAATTTGTAGTGCCCGTTCTGAACATAATTACATTTAAGTTATCTTTTGTACCAATGCGACATAGAAAAGACAACACTGCTTAAATAACTAGACAGGTAAATAAAAGGGAGATTATAAAATTACATTTGAGTAATTTTTTGTATCAATATGATATAAAAAAGCAACACTAAATAAATAGGTAAATATGTAATTGAAAAGGGAGTTTTTATTTATTTAGTGTCATTTCTACTCTGAATAATATACATCATCATCATCAGTCATCTTAAGCCTAAAAAGGGGTCAAACTTGGAATGAGAGATAATAAGCTGGAAACTCGTATACACGTCTTCGTTATGACGTATTAAAGGTTCTCTTAGTCGACGAAAAGTCGACGCATATACTCGTATCATGTGTGCTTCAGAAGTTATTCAAGGTCAAAGGTCATTAAAATCGGTTTTTCGCGGACATAAAAATTTCTATACCTCCGATGTTAAGATACCAGTAAGAGCAATAGCTCTTATAAAATGCGCCCAATTGGACACTTATAGACGTTTGCAAGTGTTCACTAAGAGTATGAAAAATATGGTCTTAGGATACTTCTAAGATCAAATTTTGCTAGTTGGGTCAGGAACAAATAATCGTTATAAACACAATAAATGTCCTTACTGAGATCGGAACCCCAGGACCTTCATCTTCGTAGAGCCACTACCTACTCGGATTAGTTGATTACCCTTCGTGCCTACATTTTTTTAAATTTGCGCTTTTTCTACTGACCGAAGTGGTTTGACAGACTTTATCAAGAAATATAAAAAAAATAATTAGGGCAACGCCAGTATACAGAGGGACCCGAAAATCGAAATTTCGTTATCTGCTTCTCTATCACTTGCATATTCTACGCTCTCTTTCGCACCTACCTCTCCAGTTTCCTATGATCACCTATCTTACCTTTTAATATGGTTCAATTTAGATTAGCAAAGTAATCAAAATTGAAATCCAAAACTAACAGTGCTAACGGTACTATCGAAGTTTTCTGTCCCTGTGGTTGTAGTTGTAACAAACTCTTTATGTAGGTATTATAATTATCCACTTTGCTTAGAACTACTAACATCTGTGACCAAAGACATTTCAGTGCTGGCGGTCTAGTATGAGTTGCGACGCAACTCATGCTAGCAGGTCTGGCGAGAGATTTGAATGAGGGCTAACGCGTATGAATTCGCCGCTAGGGGCGCTAGTGTAGATGGTGGTCTTCGCAAAGTTCGAAATGTCAAATGTCACTTGTCACTTCAATGACTGACAGCTGTTCTTTAGTCTTATGGACCACCATCAACAGAGGCGCCAACTGGTGAGCAAAAAAACGATAGCCCTCATTGCGCGTGCGGACGATGCGGACTGCAGTGATGCGGTCCGAATACCACGCTAAATACGTTAAAATCACCATGCTACGTGCAGTCGGTCTTGTCATTCATTTTACTATTGAAATAAACAAACATTAATTGTGTGGTTTTAGGAAACCACGATGCAAGTGAAACTTTTTTCAGATTGTAGGTATTTAACAAAAAATTTCGATTTTTTTTATATTTTAGTAAATATTATATATATATAGAAAACTTTTTAAAGGATGGAATGAAAATAACAAAGACATAATAGCAAAGTAAGTATTTACATTGCTTTCAATAAGATAATAAGAGCAGGTATGTACCAAGTATAGGTTGAATCCACCGCTTGCAGCTTATTTTATTTTATTTATTTATTTGGAAAGCAAACAGAAATAAGTGAGCAGGAGATGAGTTTACAAATAAACATTAAGGACATTCACTTATTCCCTTAACAGCTCTCACTAAAACATGTAATGGAAATATACTACACTTAAACTACTCTTAGGGTACTAAATACAGTTACCAATTTACTAACACTAGGTGCAAGCTCATCAAACAAAATTATGACTACTAAGGGAGAAAGAGCCAAAGTAAAGAAAAAAAAAACCAAAACCAAAAATAAACAAAGCAGTAACGACTAACAAGACTATTTTACAATAATAGTTACTATGTAGGTATTATGCCTATGATCTTTTATTAACTATCCATTGCCAATTTCAGTACTTTTTTCTTGAATTGCACTTTACTGTTATTAAAGATATCGACTGAAACCCAAAACTTATTGTACACATCACAAATACGGTGCAAAGGTGCGCGAGCGCCAGCGTGGCTTGAGGATAGCGGGACGGCAAAAGAGGCGAGGGATCGTAGTGAGCGCGCACTGCGTGTAGGGACTCTAAAGTGAAGTTGCTCAAGAAGTTTGGAGCTTTTATAATAGCCCGTACAAATATTAAATAGCGTTGTCGCGTCAGCCATTTTACGTCGAGCTTCAAGAGTTGGAAGGTTATATTTTTTAAGAAGAGCAATGTAGGCCATTTTTTTACCTGTCAGTCTACGGTGCATTGACCTCAGGAACCGCTTTTGCACCATTTCAATAGCATTGGAATATTTATTATATTTGGGGTTCCGAATTACGGAAGCGTACTCGAGATATGGCCTTACGAGTGCCTTATAAAGCTTGAGATAAGACGAAGCAGTCTTAAAAGGTTTTGTTGAACGTAATACAAATCCTAACATTTGCATAGCTTTGGAGACAATATTATCAACATGAACATTAAAATGCAGCTTATCATCATATAATACGCCCAGGTCACGACACTGATTTACCTTCTTTATTGTTGTGTTCCCAATACTATACTCGGACTTGACAATGTTTTTGCGGTTCTTAGTAAAGGTAATTTGCATACATTTGTATACATTTGCTTCTGACTCTATATCCATTTTCTTTGTAAGAGCGTACACATATTCTTGAAACTTTGGGAATGTATATATCCCCTTATTTATGCCCTTGACTGTACAAGGAAAATGTAAGACAGAAGAAATATGATATGATGTCACACTGGCACTCCCTTCGTTTAGCGATGTTTATGCAAATGCCAATTCGCCGATAAGCGTGATAGCGTTCCTCATTGATACCTACTCGTAGTGTGTCACAATGAATAAGTTAGTATGTTATTTATCACCGCGCTTCGGCTATAAATAAAATGGAATTGACAATTTTGAGAACTACAATTGAGTCAATATCTGGGAAAGAGTTGTTTAAAACAAAACTGGGGATCATCTTACTAACATAATATTAATTATACATACTTAGTAAAGTCTTGGCATTGTGTAGGTTTCTTGAGTTACTAATCTTGCTTATTTAACATTTCACATATCTCAATCGACTGCCAGTAAACCCATAGTTCCCGTAACTTTGTCGTGCTGGCAGCAGGCGAAATAAGGCAAATAATGGGTGTGCCTAAAGGGGAGTTAATCAATATATATTTTTAATTAACTAATTAACAAACTGAAGTTTGTGTCTCATACTTTAAAGAAAATTTCACCGAGGCATTCAGAGACCGAGGCTAACTAAGCAAAATTAAACCGACGTCTTATGTCGTGTCACGCGCAACTCGTGTACTTAAAACATGTGTTTCGAGATAATTACGTTTAAAGTTTTAATGATTCAAATGCTGCTATCGTTGACGATTCATAGTAAATTCGTAATTAATTTTGATTTTATAATGTAGATGTAGGAAAATATGGTCACAGAAAAGGGGTGAATATAGGCAAATATAGGTAATTGAATAGTTTTAATTTTATTCGAGTTAAAGGAGTTCTGCATGACCAACTCTTCTATACCATATTGGTCACACGACGGCATGTAAGTTAAGTTACATGACATACGCGTGACTTATTTTCTATGCATTTGAAAAACTATTGAACATGATTCATCGGCCAGGAAACAATGCTGATATTTTGGTAAGATTTTGGTTGTGCCAGTCATGCATATCTCATGCAACTCTGGTTAAATGAGTTGTGCTTGACGCCATTGGCAAAAAACATTACATGACTTAGTGATATGTTTTTCTCACTAATTAGTTAAGATTTTCAAAAAAAATTTTTAGTACATATATATTTAACGGTTTTAAAGACGATTTAGGCTGGTTATCCGTAACTCATATAACTTAAGTTAACGGAGTTGCGCGTGACACGGCAATAAACTTTATATGACTCAATCACGCCAAATGATATTGTGGACAGTAGGTTCAATTAAGGTAAGCGCCAAAATACGATTTTTCAGGAGAGGCCGTCTAAGTTTTTTTTGCGACTACTAATAAATCGTCTATAACTTTTTTTTGGTGTTCTGCCTTTTCGCCGAAATTTTATTGTCCAACCAACTTTTCGCAGATGATTTACTTTGGCAACCAACATTCGGAAAATTTTCATTATGATAACGTTATACTTGGTAGAATTACCTATTGTGTGACGGTGGCGGAGGAATTTGCCGAATTTGTCTACAACTGAAGGGTATTTTGTCTTGGGCACGTGTAAAAATAATGAAAATAAAAGCTCTAAATATTTTTTACGGGGCAAGTCGATTAACAACATCACTACATAGTATAAAACAAAGTCGCTTCCTGCTGTCTGTCTGTCCCTATGTATGCTTAGATCTTTAAAACCACGCAACGGATTTTGATGCGGTTTTTAATAGATAGAGTGATTCAAGATAAAGGTTTATATGTAGGTATATCAGCATTGTACCCGTGCGAAGCCGGGGCGGGTCGCTAGTTTAGAGTACAGTTCTTTTGCCAAATCGTGCAATTGGTTGAATATTGATTGATACGATAACCTCTAGTCATTTGAAAGAGTCAAGATAGGTGCGACATTTTTGAAAAAATGTAAGTTCATCTACATACTACCTACTACTTAACTCGATTTCAAATACCCAATGAGTGAGTCAATTTAGTATTCCAAGACGCACCCTAACCGTGCATGCGCGATAATCAAGATGACCCATATTCGATCAATTGAATATCTTTCCAATATCAGAGTGCAAACATGCTTGTTCCGAGAAACGTTGCGAATATTGCGCCGGCGCATAGAGCATGCGAGTTTAATTTATCGGCTAAATAAACATGATCGATAACGTCAGGTGTTTGTGGAAAAATGTGGGCCATGCGCAGGTGCCCTGCCTTTAATAAGAAGCAGGTTGAACAGATTGATGTGATGAGACGAATACGGTTATTTAACATTTAATATTTATTCAATAGTAAAATTGACATCTTACAAATATAGGTAGACTAAATAATCAAATAAAACCTTAAAAAATATTCAGTTTGTACATACATAAAATATCCACAACACCGGCTTCGTCAGGTGGCCACAAATGCAAATCTGCAACATGCTTCGTCCAAATGAATATTTATTTAATATATGTATTTATAAATAATAATTTATTAAATACAATCAAAACTTGTACTTTTTACGTACAAAACTAGAAATAAAAGAAGTTGTACCGTAAAATCAGGTAACTATAGTCCTTAAGTACAAGTTATAGTCCTGTCCAGTTTTTAACGTTGATTCTTAACTATGACACATTATGAGTCAATCAATCGGTTTGCGACTGCTACGAGCAAAAATCGCGTAAGTGCTAATAAGAACGTGCCATGCCATTACTTAGGGAAGGACAACATGATTTCTGAGGTCAGGTTCAGGTTAAAACTCTTGATCGTAGTTACCTACTATAATTACTCTCTGAAATTACGAACTCTAATATAATTATGCAACTGAGTATAGGTATGTAAACGGCGCCAGATATTAGATTAGGCAGCAATTATAATTAGTGGACTGGTTGAGGGTGTGGCGAACAGCGACTGATAGTGGATGATAAGGTGGCGGGTTCCTTCGCGCTACACTAGGTAATACGGAATCGAACGCCTTCAATAAATAAGTAAACGATTTCCCTTTCGCGAATTTTTTTTGTAATTGCTCTGGCTTGTGTGGGTCATACCTACGTCTCAATAATTGTACCTACACTAGTTACCATTTTATCACCAGAATATTGTAGAATAAATACATTCGCGTAGGTATGTGCTGGTATTCCGTGTGAGAATATATTATGTACGAATGGTTAGGTTATTAATTTAGTTTAGTATTTGTACTGTAGTACCTCTGTATTTAGATATAGGTATCTATTATGTAAATAAATGGTTTTACCAAATACCTGGTTAAATTAGGATACTTAGTACTTGGCGTATGACTACGTCAATAACGTCGTACACTTGGCACCTTCCATTTGACAAACAATCTTTAGGTCTGATTATATTTAGATAACTACCATAAAATATCCCAACTACAGTCCAAAGCTCCCAACTATGGTCCAAAATTAACTGTATTTTTTTCATTCAGGTGTATTTTTTACTGTATTTATTGTCGTTCTAAGGCAAGGTATATTAATAAATGGAAGAAAAAACTGAGTAAACCAAAAGGAACATTGGTATTGGCATTTAATTTCCTTTTGAACTTGTGGACCATAGTTGCAGTATTGGACTATAATTGGGAGGTTTTACGGTACCCAATTAATAACACTGACCAAGAAAAATATTTAGGTTTAATTTTGGACAAAAAAACTAACCTGGCAGCCTCATATTGAGAAAATCAGGGCAAAAATAGCTGCTTTAACCAGTTCACTAAAAAGTATAGTGCGTTGTTTACCAAAACGAGTCCGCTACACAATATACAACACTTTAGTAAAACCACATATCGAATACTTAACTGAGCTATTGGATACTGAACCCAATTGGGGAACCTTGAACACTCTGCAAAGAGCTCAAAACAAACTCTAATAAAGGTTTTATTTCATTTCAATTTTTTAACCACGATGATAAAAATCTACAAGGAAACCAAAATTCTAAATATTCAACATGCTTACATATACACCTGTATACTAATTAGAAAAATACTACATTACAAAATGTACGAAAATTATTGAAGAAAGTAAGGAAACTTCACACTTTTTGCTAGTGTTTATCTTCGCCATTTCGTTCTTTTCTAGGTTGTGTTTAAACTGAACTACATAAAATAGATTTTTAAATTTCTGTTTTACTTAAGTAATTCATCTTTTAACAAAAATACAACAGTTAGTACTCAGTACCGAAAAGTACCGAAGTACCGGGAAATCCCGGTTCTTTCCCAGTACCGGAAATGTCAGTCCTGGTTCTGGGAACAGTATCGGTACTGCATTCCCTAGCAGTGATCGTTCGCAGACGTTTCTGCTTGATACAAAATTAATTTATTACATACCATTATTATAATATTTGTTTCGTTCGAGTTATCAAACGTACCCCAATTGATACGAGTATCAAAGTCACCTGTCTCTCGTAATTTGAATACATTTAAATTAATACATCAGGCAGACGGATTACCGCGATAACATCGTACGATCGCTGTCGCTTCTGTTCAATCGCGGCTTATCATAAAAGCTTGTTTGTTTTAGGTACCTATAGTCATTATCATAACTAAATCATTGCAACTAATCATTTTTATTATTTTATAATAATTATAATTTTCATTTCTTTTCATTGCGTAACTCTAGTGCGGCCTGAGTGTACTTTTCAAAGTACCTGGTGTTGCATGGCAAGATTGGCAGGTACCTGTACCTACATAGGTATTTGTATAAGCATCTTAGTTTCCTTTCGCACGCGCTGCCAAAGAGTAAATCGAGATGGTTGGTAACAATATAAACATCAGGGCGTGATGAATCCAGAGCCGGATCTGTACCAATATGGGGTAGCTTACACGAAATTGTCTGATTCATTAAATAATTGTTTTTGTAATAATATCAATATTCAAATCAAGAGTCGATTTATTAAAATCTGGAGCGATATTCAGACTACAATTTATTATAGCTTTGGGATTGTAAAGGGGCCCAAAGGGGGAGCAATGATAAAGATATGATTTGTGATTTTTCAAATAAGCAGGCGTCTATATATGTATATACTTATTCAATTCCATGTTACTCTTTAACCGCTTTCTGAATTTGATTGTGCTTCATACATGTGGAAGCACATTGCGAGCACTAACCGTAGGCAGTACTTTTACCCTTGAGTAGGCAGCCATTAGCTAGAACTGGAAATGCACCCGCCAACCTGACGTCAGGTTGGCGGACGTCATTTATATCTTAAATATCTCTGTAGTTTAAAGAGCACATATTGCTCCAATTTTGGCGCACATTTGGCACATTGCTCTAGCACTAACTCTTGACGTGTAACGCAGCTCCATTTGTTGATGTACACCCGCCATCCTGATACTCACGAAAAGGGGACAGAGACACACTCTGTTAAGTGGAGCAGGTGAGTAGACAAAATTAGCGGGCGTAGGAAAAGAAGTTAATGGGGTTCCAAAGTATTTTTAGGCAATTTAAAAAAAACCGCGGATCACGGTCTAACTCATTAGTGTTTAAGCATTTAAAATCTAGTACTATGTTTTTAACAAACTTTTATCCAGAGGGGTCAGACATCTCAGAAGTCTGAACCTTTCTTACTACTAGTTACTCACTCGGTAATAAAGTGCTCGCATTGACTGCCCTTCGTGCACGCGACGCGTATCGTCCAGCGGGCAATTAGTCACAATTCAATAATTTGATTCGACACATTAGATAGTCCCTACTGAATGACTATTAGGTATAACAAGGGGTCTACTGTTGATGGGGTTGGTTACTTATTGCTCACAAATTTAAATATCGTTTAAACAATTACCCCTCTTGTCGTTATCTGATCGTTAAAATCTATGCAGGTACGGTGGGTCGGTAGGTTGTAGTTTTACAGTATAAACTATATGGTAAGTATTTCAGGTTTTGTCTAATAAACACTGACTAAGTACCTATTTAGTGTAGGTACCAATTTACCTATCTAACTATGTAAAGTATTCTTATAATATATTCACGCGTGAATCGCGTGATGCTTTATTATCACGACGGTGGCTAGCAAGTGAACTTTGGAAACAACTTTGTTGGCTTGAAAGTCTTGAAACTCCGTGTGTGTCACATGTGCGATATTTTATATGTAGGACATTTAAAGGATATGTAGGATATTTATAGGATAGATTATATATTGTTAAACGGACAAATGCAGATTCCTTGCTAATACAGGGACTTATTTTATGCAAGTGACCCAACTCTTTGAAGGAATGTGTGCAGCTAATTATGTAAAATAAATGAAATGTATGTTAATATATTGGTTGCTTAATTGCAACAAGATGGGTGCACGCATGCCTCAGGTAGGTATTCAAAATACTGAAATTGGATCGTTAGTATTGAACTTGCTGATCAAGAAAGTCGTTCTTTCAGCATCATAGATCTCAAGAAGTGTCCTATCTCGCGTCTCGTAGCAGCGCGCCGGGCGGAGGAGAGGCGTGCCGGAGGCGGCGCGCGCGCACGGTTTCTAACGCCATTGGCTGCTGCGGCGCGCCTAGCCGGCTTCCACGAATTATCCAATGTAAAT
Source organism: Cydia strobilella (assembly GCF_947568885.1). Taxonomy (NCBI): domain Eukaryota; kingdom Metazoa; phylum Arthropoda; class Insecta; order Lepidoptera; family Tortricidae; genus Cydia; species Cydia strobilella. The sequence continues at coordinate 14,985,453 of NC_086041.1, read as the reverse complement.
CCAAGGTTTGTTAATAGACGTTCACTTGAAGTAATTACTATGAAAGTTTATCAATATTTATAGGTCCATCGGTTAGGCAATCTGTGCTGAGCTGCTGAGGTAAGCGGCTTGATAGATGCGGTTGATAATGATGTCGCTGACAATGGGACGGTTGACGGTCATGATTGGCAAGCGACTTATTACTTACTAATCGATTCTTATATCCTTAATCGTTTTGTTTAACGTCAAACCTTGGAAAATGCTTGTTAAAATGCTACTTATTTAGCAGACGAGACGACTTCATCATATAGGTCGGTAATAAAAATAATAATACCCCTTGACCAGCCATCCATACGAACATACTCGTATCTACATTAAATGCTCTACCTATAAAGTAGTTATTAAGGATTAAGGGTAACCTGCTCTATAATTATCAGTTATTAAATTGTGGCCAAGACAATAACTATATGCAAATCATTGCCGATAATAGATAGGCTAGCCGATGTTAATAACGTTTTTGTTTGAAGAAACGTCACTTTTGACAAATATACTATTTACAAAATAAGTATATACAAAGTAAATACTAATTAATATACTATGAATTCATAAACTTAAACATATACTTTATATGATATACTTACATAAATATCTACATATATACATACATTATACATGTACCAACTCTGAAACATTATTTATATTTCGCAGATAAATGCTTACGCAGCATGCGCTTATCTGTTTGTCTGTTTATTTGACCGCGCATAAAATGGAAACGGCTGAACGGATTTTGATGCAAACTTTACTAATCTGTCAAAAAAATCCACGGCCAGGTTATAGGCTATAAAATTTGAGAAATTTCACCCCTAAGGGGGTTAAAAAGGGGATGAAAGTTTGTATGGGGTTCAAAATTTTTTTTAAGGTACCAATTTGAAACTTCGTAAAAAGATATATTATTGAAATACAAGAAAACTAATTTCAGCGTTTTTGAAAATTCATCCCCTAAGGAGGTGAAAAAGAGGTTGAAAGTTTGTATGGAGATCAAATTTTTTTTCGAGTGCGTTACTTGAAAATTTGTATATTGGCATATTATTATAATACAGGAAAAGTGATTTCAGCGTTTTCAAGAATTCATAAAAGGGAGTTGAAAGTTTGAATCCATTACAAATGCTTCGAAACTTCTTAGAAAGGCATAATAGACGATTACAAAAAAGTAACTTCGACGTTTTTGGAAATTTAACCCCTCAGGGGGTTGAAAAGGGGATGAAAGTTTGTCTTGGGTTTGGGGTGGGGTATATTAATAAGCAAGAAAATTACTTTAAGCGTTTTTAAAAATTCATCCCCCAACGTGGTGAAAAAGGGGTTAAAAACTTTATCTTGATAACTACTTATATCATTTAAGCTACTAGGCCAAGTTAGGTATTGTTTTTGTATAAATCGGGTTTACCACACTCATTTATGATATCAAAATGACACCATTCCGGAAAACACAGAAAATATGAAAAAAAAATGATAGAGGAAAATGGATGGAGACTGCGTTTGTATGGAGAAGCGGCCGTGCCCTTTCCTCTTAATAATGGCCACAAAGGTGGGTACTTAAAAAAAAAACATTTTTCTATGTCGTTTGCGGAGTAAATGTCAAACGATTTGGGACTTTATACGCGTCCCCATGGGGAATACCCAAATATTCCGAAATACGTTTTTCCGATTTTTATAACCACGATTTTCAAAATCCCGATTTTTTGAAGTCCGAAATATCAAAATTACGATTTTTTAAAACACGATGAAATAAAATCACGATTGTGCTATTTCCAAAAACTCAAAATCCGATTGTCACTTGACCGAAAGCTTAAAGTTCCGATTTTACACTTTTCCGAAAATATTTTTTTCCGAATTCCTAAATTCTGAAAAGTCATTGTCCGATCGGAAATGAAATAATTCGGTATTCAGAAATTCGGTCTTTTGGAAGGTCGGAAAAATGAAATTCGTGATATTCAAATAAAGACTCACGTTTTACTTTAGTAATTCGGTATTCAGAAATTCCGTTTTTTGTTAGGTCGGAAAAATTAAATCCGTGATATTCAAATGAATACTCACGTTTTAGTAATTATTACGGGTGCATGTCGTGCCGCAACATTGTAAATTCGGCATAAAATATTTTTGGCATAAAAATTCGGCATAAATAAATTAGGCAGAACTGCGAATCTGCGAACCCGAACTGTTGCTAGAAGTGGGTTAGGTTAGGTTACAACTGCGACCCCCAAGAAAACGAACTGTTGCCAGAAGTGGGTTAGGTTAGGTTAGGTTAGAACTGCGGCCCCCAAGAAAACGAACTGTTGCCAGAAAAGTGGGTTAGGTTCCCCCGCGGGTTGCTCACCTTGTCGTGGTGGAGGGGCTTAGTAACCGTGGCTTGGTCACCCACGGTGAAGCGAAGAGGCAACCAGGGCCGGCCTGTTTGGGTCGCGGGTTGGCCCGAGGAGGACGCTCCAAGTGGGCTGATTTAGCCCGCTTGTGATGCGCCGAAGGTGGACCGTCGAGGAAGAGGAGTGTCGGTATTGCGGTAAGCCGTTCTCCCTATCCTCGGCGGCCGAGGTGGGATCGCAGGGGAAGAGGAGTGATGTTATTTCGATGCGCCACTCTCCCTATCCCCTGCGAACTTGGTGGGGCCGTTCCGCTGTAGCGGCGTTGGTAGGGCTGCAGAGGAAGAGGAGTGTCGGTGTTACGATGTGCCGTTCTCCCTGTCCTCTGCAGCCGAGTTAATGTGGTTTTGCGGCAGAACCATAGACCAGATCTGTCGCTGGGCGCCGGGGAAATTCCTGGCGCCCGTGGCTTCCTTGTGGCGGGCTCGGGGGGGTCCGCTACGATACAGAATGGAAGCCGAGGAGGAAGGCGCGTCTTACCATCTGGCGCGCCTAGCGTGAAGGGCCTTCGGGCATTCGCGAAGGAGCCGCGCTCGCGGGCGGCTGCCGCCGGTGGGGTCGCAGATGACAAGCGCAAGCGTTCCTGTAACCCCACCATAGGGCGGCGAGGCGGCATATGGGGGGTTTTTTAGTGGGTACACCGTGGGCCTCATTAGCCTAGTCGGGAGTCCCACATAACCACTCGGGTCACCCCCCGCACCCGGGTGGTATGCGTAATGCATTTTTCCCTCCTAACAAAAAAAAAAAGGTTAGAACTGCGACCCCCAAGAAAACGAACTGTTGCCAGAAAAGTGGATTAGGTTAGGTTAGAACTGCGACCCTCAAGAAAACTTTAACAATATATTCGGAATATCGTTATTCGGAAATTTAAAACTTGGGATATTTAAAATAGGAATCACGTCAATTCGGAATAAGGGCAATTCGGAATAAGTTTTTTGTGCCTCCTGTAAAATTTGGTCAGATTAAGTTACGAGGTTTGCGATTTAGGCCGACGATATAAAGTTTATTTATGTTTTGTTTTGTGTAATATCTCCGGTGTTGCAGGCATCCATAGGCTACGGTAACTGCTTACCATCAGGCGGGCCGTATGCTTGATTTCCACTGACGTGGTATAAAAAAAACTAATTGTAAATAATAATAAAATCGGCCAAGTGCGAGTCGGACTCGCGCACCGAGGGTTCCGTACTTTTTAGTATTTGTTGTTATAGCGGCAACAGAAATACATCATGTGTGAAAATTTCAACTAGGCAGTTATTGCGGTTCATGAGATACAGCCTGGTGACAGACAGACGGACAGACGGCCAGACGGACAGACGGACAGCGGAGTCTTAGTAATAGGGTCCCGTTTTTACCCTTTGGGTACGGAACCCTAAAAACGAGACTGTAAATATACAGTAAATAAACTGTCTCGTTAACATACCGATCATCGTGTAACGATTAAGGCTATTTAATTGAATAAATCGATGTTGATATTATCGATTACCGAAGTTTAATCGAATGAGTCGATGCTGCGGGTCTGATGGCATGTGTCGCCTGCTTGAACGCAGCTGGCGTTACGCAGTTTTGTTGATTTATATCGATGTGTGCTTTTAGTTCATGGACCGGCTTAATATAGACATTGGTCACTTCGTAAATACGTAAAATATTCTTTATTGCAGCACAAATTGAAAACAAATTCAGACACAGATTTATATTGTAAATAATCGTAGCGATAGTATCAGTTGATTAGGTATTGAATTAAAACTGACCTTTTTTATTTGATAATTTGTTATTTCATACAAGAAAGTAGTTCTTGGTCCAAGGTCTTATAATAAGTACAAGATATTTTATACAAAAAATCATGGAGAATGGAAAATATTTAGAAGTGGAAAAACATTTTCTCCTTTTGTATGGATGAGTAGGTACGTGGTATTCTTCCCTCTTAAAATGTGCCTATAGACCAACTCGCCTAAATCGCCCTAAACAAACTATGTCGTATATATATGTTTAAATTTAACAAAGACATATATATCTTCTTGCAGTTTGAACTCTTGACATTTACGTACAATATCAATTGTCTATGCCCTTGCATACGAATGGAAACAGAGTGACATTAATGGAATGAAGACTTGTCGCACGGGTGGCGGCAGGCGGTGGCCAGAAATCGAACTCACTGCGCAAAAACAGCATTCCCGTCAGATTTGAATGAGCGTGTGGTCCGATACGAGGAACAGGAAAAAGCACCAACATCAGCGTTTAGTTAGAAACAACTGGGGCCCGCCCAAGAACGAAAGTTTTTCCCTTTTTACCTCTTTGTCTCGATAATGTGGTCATTTACATGCCATTTGCCCAACTACTGCTTGCCAGAAAAGGAGTTGTATAGTATGACGCGTGTCTCTTTAAGTTGATATCATATATCATAAGGAGGACCTTTATTTATTTTACTTGATACCTTATACTAATTATGTACAAAATTTGATGGCGAATGGGAGGTTTGCTATTATATATGTATAAGATATATCTGATAAGTTTTGACTCTATTCAGTTTATATTTTAAAGTCTATAATTACATTCCGGATTTTTTAAGGAGTGTAATAAATACTTCGTACAATGTCCGTGTCCCTTTACAATGTCCAATAATAAATTGTCCCGCATACCACTTGCTAACAAGAATGGGACATCCATTCATTAATTACACATTAAAAAGCCATAACTGTCCATTTAGGTTGATCAGGTACCTAAACAAATAGGAGCCCGACCGCACTGTGCTGCGGGTGATCAAAGCGATTGACCCTTATGATGGGTAAAATATTATTACACATGAATATAAATATATGTATTTACCTGTACTAACGTAGGTAGCTTTAATGAACCAGTGCTTGACAGTGCCTAAATACCTACTTGCCACCATCTTAATGACTAGCATTAGATATGACAGTCAGGATGTCAACTATTGGAATTAGCAGTCTACCATTGGCAATACTCAATCAAATATTATTTGAACTTAACAAATTTATTTCGATTTGTTTTCAGTCACTCCATTTGTAAAATTCCAATGCTTGCAGGAGCATCTAAGTTGCGAGCCAGCAACAAATTTTCGTGAAGTGATTAAGGGAGATGTAAGCCTAAAGAGACGGCAATAACAAACAAGAACTATAAAATACCTATGTGTATTGATCCAAATACTATACAAGGTATTTTACTAATGGACAATGAACAACATCAGACAGTTGACAATTGTTCCTCCTATAATATACCGGTTGTTGATTGTAATAAGGTTGAATTCGGATCTTGCTGTTTTTGAAATAATACAAATGAGTGTTGCTTGTTCTACGATTTATTGAAGACTGAAGTGTGTTTAGGAAAGTACTTATTTAATACGATATGCATGTGTGCGTGGGCCATGCACACATATAAGATCTTTTAAACATTGAGATATCTCGAAGAGATCGAGATATCGAGTTTATACCAACACATATTGTATCGGTTGTTACGGCTTCAGATTTAATGAAACTTACAATCTAGGTGTTTACAAAGAAGACAAATTTGATAGAGTAGTAGAGAATAAGTAGGTAGGTATAGGCACAGTTCAAAATATGTGTAAACTAGCCATACTAACAGAAGAATATCACCATGTTACTAAACTAAAAGAACACAAAAGATGTACAAAACTAAGAAGTCTACAGAACCAAAAAAAATATTGTATACCCAAATATGGCACTAGGCTGTACACATATATATTACCTAAAATATTGAATGATCTGCCAGAAGTTGTTTGTGCTAAATATTTAAATGGTAAACATATAAAAAGTCGTTAAAATGCACTTATTAAAAACTAACGACACAAGCTATGTATACTAAGAATCATACTTATGATAAGATATAGGATATAATATTGTTTTCTTTATGTTATTCTCGAACACCCCATCGGCACACAAACCTCCATGAGGTTTTGCCTACGATGGCTCTTGTAATAATCTAACAAAGTGTAATTTGTTTCCTTATTCAATAAATAAAAAAAATAAAAAACAGAACACCACACGACTCGAATTACATTGTTAACCGGATACGACTTGGTGTATGACGTTAATCGTTTTTGGATTTCCGCATTTTGGGTTGCTTTAAAATATTAAGCAAAGTCAATTGTTTCTGGTTATCCATATTGGCGATTATTGATTATGCGTATGGGATAAAGGCCAATTGAATAACGTGTATAATGTATATAGGTTATAGGTGCAAATGCAATTTAACAAAAAAACACCCACCATTCATTAAGTTGACCTCCGGGTCAAAATAATTTTAATTAATAGAAATAGTTTTTTATTTATTTACTAAAAACGTAAGAGTTCGAGGCATAGGTATTATAAGAAAGTATGTTTTTGCATATAAATAACTGCGACAGTTGGTGCAGTCAGTATCATCAGCGCAAGACGAAACAACACACCAAAAGTATTATCTGCTTCCCTGGAATACTTTTCGAATAGGTATATACCTATCTCTACAGTTCGCGTTCAAAAGTATCCATCACAATATAATTGTTCTACATCTAAAGTCCCACTTAAAGATCTCTTTTTGTTAAGTTATTGGAGGATGGTAGAGATACTTTTGACGCATAGTCTGATCCGCTACTTTTGATGCTGACTACCTATAAACAGCAAAAAGATAACAATTTTGGGACATTAGGAATCGTAGACAATTGGTAATTAACAGACTAATGTAATCATTTAATCGACCGAATCGTTTCACCCATACATTTAGGTAAAGGCAACATTCCCGCATTTTGTCGAAATCCCGGGAAACGACAGAATTGCACGCATTCTCCGCGGCTCCAGGCCACCCGGAGTGGTTCTGTGTACACTTTATTCTGTAAGCTTACCACCACCTTGTCATAATATCGAAATGATCTAAACTTAGACGTCAATAAAAATTTAACCATTGAATGAGCATCATAGAGTTCGAAGGTAATATACGAATAAAAAAAAATTTTGGATGTAAAAATTAAATTTCCTATAAAGTGAAGTAGGAATTTAAATGCCATTAATGGCATATAAAATAATATATTCATACCATCAAACAATTCACAGTGTTTGCGAAATTTCGCAGATTTTTTTCTTAATCGAAAAATTTGCCGCATGCTTTTACTTCTCGCATAATAAAAGGAAAACAAAAAAGATAAGACCAAATTCGTAAGTATTTATTGTTTATACGTGTCTTTTTGTAGTATGCTTTTAATGATAGTAAGCTGCTTTGGAACTAAATACGGGCATGTTTTCAAAATATCCATGTTAACTGAGATTAATATGATTGAAATAGATATCATATACTACAGAAAAAGTGATCAAGCCCGCCGAGGCCAGAATCGAAATCGTCTCCAGCTTAAGGATGACTCCCGCTAGACCGGGCCGGGCCCGGGACGAGGCGTCCGACATGCCATTTTCTTTGACGGCTGATCGGTGATCACGTGGTGCTTTCCATAGAAAAAGAAGCGTCGGAAGCTCCGGTTCGGCCCCGGCCCGGTCTAGCGTGAGTCATCCTTTATGCTGCTAACATCCTGACCACTAGACCACCACCTATTAGAGCGTGACCGCGTGGTCTAGTTCTAGTTAGTTTCTTTAATATATTACATTTAATTTCAATTTCATCATCATCATCATTAATTTAAGAGCCTAGCTCTTGTCGGTGGAGCAATTTCCATGTATCTCTTTCCTGAGCCTTTCGTTTGACCGCCTGATACGTCACAACGTTTATCTTTTCCTTTAGTTGGTCCATGTATGTTCTTCTTGGTCTCCCTCTCTTCCGCCTTCCTTCTACTTTCCCTTCCACAATATTTTTTATGAATTCGTCGTGTCGTAACAGGTGCCCAACCATTTTCCCTCTTCTGCTCTCAATGATTTGCAACAGGGACCTCCTCTCCTGCACAAGGTTAAGAACTTCCTCGTTAGATTTTCTCTCGGTCCAACTAATCTTCTCCATCCGCCGCCAGCACCACATTTCAAAGGCTTCAAGTCTTTCTCTGTCCCTCTGTGTCATTGTCCACGTTTCACACCCGTATAACGCTATGCTCCAGATGTACACTTTGATAAGCCTTTTCCTGATTTGGCGAGATATTCCGGCTTTAAATAGGCATTTTTTTGTATTAAAAGCTTTTTTAGCTATAGCTATTCTTGAGATAATATCTTGTGTACACCTGGAGTTGTTAGTAATGAAGCTACCAAGGTATTTAAATTTGGAAACTTGATCTATTTTACAATTATTTAATGTGACTGGTCTAGGTATTGAAACTGTCTTTGCAGTGACGAGCGTTTTAGTTTAATTTCAATTTATAATGTATATATATACATACATAGTAGGTAAATTGTATTAGTAGTGTGAGTACTTAAACACAAATCAAAAAATATTTAACAAAATAGAGATTATAAGAATTTGTGAATACAGTGAACGTGTGATCGTCATATTAGCCTAGCTAGTAGTGTAAATAATAACTCTGGCATAGGAGATTGACGAATACTTTTTAAAACCTTTATTTCAGGCGCTCGTATAGCTGATGATAAATCAGTTGTTTGCTGGCTAAGGGACAAGTCTTGGCTTGATAAGACAGCATTTAATCTAGAATTATAATAAGAATGTAGACGTACTCAATCGTTGACATAATAGGTCTTGCGCATGATTACAGCGCAGCGGTAATGGCGGTCGATCGGTTGACCCCGAGCGGCGGCGCGGGCGCAGGTGCTTTATGGTTATTAAACCAAATCCAATCAGCCGCACCGCCCGCGCCGTAGATAGGGCTGTCTCTAGTACACGAGTGCGTGCTTTCTTTATGGAACCGTGAGTCCTTTTGTATGACAGAGATGGGCAAACTATCAAAAATAGTCTATGAAAGCTGTATAGATACTTGGATGTATGTGCCTAGTTCGCAGGTTTCTTAGTAGGTACAGTACAAATACAAAATTACGATTTTTCTAAGTTAAAATTTAATACTTCGACTATTATTGTGTTTTGTTCCCTTGAACAAATTTAATTTTTTCTGAAGTATGGTCATGGTTTAGTTTACTATACCTTACTATGAAACAAATTCTCGCGACATCTGTATGCCATAGACTGATAATGTTTAAGTATTTTAAAGAAAGATAATCTAATCTTAAAATATACAAGTAACACCCCTAGCTCGCGTCGCAGCATGATTGCGTAATGACGCGCGCGCATCCTAAGCACGCCACTAACCACCGCACTGCACCGCTATTATAATAATATCTGGACCGATTGTGATTTTAGAGGAAGTCGTTACGTTATTGTGGAGTAGGTACTTTTACTTCCTAAAGATTGGTCGTATGGCAATTACGGATATTGTCTCGAGAATCACGATGGGAAGTATTGTAAACTTTTTCATCTTGAATATTGTCATAAGTATAAGTACTTATAATTATTTAAGGAACTTACCACCACATTTTTGTTATAATAATGAATAATTATACCTATTAATCGCGCATTTTTAATACCTACACACAATGACTTGTGTGTAGATACTTAAAATTTGTAAACTTGTTTTCCTGCGTAAATATATATTTTTATAATCATGACAAATGTAAATTGCGTAATAAGTGGTAATATTAAATATATTCGTCGTTAAAATCTATAATTAAAATTAATCCATTTATAGGTAGGTACCGTAATGTAATGACGACAAAATAAACTTTATACCTAAGAGGCAATAAACATAAACAAATATCAAACTTTTATATACCTACTCAGCTTAAAAATCCAGTTATTTTTTTAAGCCGACTATAAAAATTACCTACTAAATTACTCAGTGTAATTTGGTCAAATACATTCTCAGCCGCAAACAAAATGCTAAGCCCGCCGAGAAGCCTGCGCGGTAATTACAGCCGGATTCAATTTGGCGGCGCTGCGCTGATCCCGGCGTCATCTGCATAATAACTCGTCTGGATTTAAATTATTTCGGAGGACACCGTGTTATTAGAGGCATAATGCGCGCGGCCTACACGAGACCAGCGAGAGGCGAGAGCACATGCGTAGAAGCGACATTCGGCGTAATAGCGGATGCCGCTCGACCCCAATTCCAAAGAAATACCGCAAATCGATGTACAGGTTAGCCGTTTGGGGGGGGGGGGAGTGGTAAAACATTATTTTTTTTGTAAGTAATGTTTTTTAGGATTTTTTTTTAGGAACTGCGGGTCAAAAATTTAGTTTTGACCTCTAGTATGCGTGTGCCAAACGGCTAACCTGTACATTGATTTGCGGTTTTTCAATTCGAACGGGTATAGTGTAACCCGTATAATACGAGTGGAGCTAAATATTTCGCCACACTCGACGAGCGACATTTGTGAACAAAGTTGTGAACCCTTCAAGTTGAACAATCGCAATATGAAATTAATGTTGTCATTGCTGGCCTCTTGCGTTACAAAGGAAAAATATAAGTACTACCAAAGAGGATATATAGGATAGAGGAGTACTGTCATAGTTAAATTTTGTAGCCACAGTAAATTAACTGCCATCTATCGACACACGATTAAAACTAAAATGAAGATGTATAAAAATACCATAAAATGTATTTATATATGGATAAATTATTACATTTATTATTTTTATATGATTTTGACCCGTGTTCTTACACTGATATACGTTAAAATTGTTAAATAACAGACGAAACCGTCAACGCCATCTAGTCGAGAATAAGCCAAAGGTAGTAAAACGTGGTGGCGCCATCTGTTCGAGAATCAAATTTTCTTGATTTCCGAGGCACGTTGTTTCCTTAGACTGCATCCATCTTATACGGGGAGAGATTACGGAGTTATATAAATCTTTGGGTAGGTACTACATACTTTACGATTAGGAACGTAAATTTTTGCTACCTATTCATAAATATAGATATCGCGCTACTTTTCAATACAGTGCTAGTACATAATTTAACTATAGTCTGCATCTTCTCAAATTATGTTGGTAGAATGCAATGTAATCTCGTTTACTTGTTTACTCATTACTGTTATGACGTATGGTGGCAGCACTGTTGCGCTCTCTCTCTGTTGTGTGAATCTATGGTGGCGGATTAAGTTTCAATGTGAGCTTATAAAATATATTTCTATTAATGGGAAAAACCACTTGTTTTACTCAAATTCCAATAAGCACGCACTTGTTTTCAATTTCAATTTTTACGCTTAAGACGATATTCTGTTAAACAAAAGCCATTGTCTCTTTTCTGCAAGCGGTCGGCCTTTGTGTGCCATTGTGTGCCACGACGCGTGCGGCGCTGACACACAATTGCCGAGCGCTCGCACAAAAGAGACAATGGCTTTTGTTAAACATATTACCGTCTTAAGCGTAAAAATCATTTGAGAAGATGCAGACTATAACCGTAGGTACCTGTCGTACAGGGTACAAACCTAAAAACAGATATTTTTAATGTTACTTGATTCGTTCTGCTAATGACATCCATAACACGTATCAATACTCTGTTCGAAAAAGAATGTCAACCCGGCTCTAATTGGGGTATGTTGCTCGTTGACGCAAACAATGCCTTTAACTCCGTAAACAGACAACTCGCTCTCTGGCAAGCTAGAATACACTGGCCACACTGCGCCCGCTTCTTATACAATACATACAAAGGACACGCAGAACTTACAATCCGTGACTCAAATATGAGTTTGTTCAGCGAAGAAGGAGTAACTCAAGGTGATCCACTTGCCATGCCGTTATATGCCCTAGCAACACTACCCATAATTAATCAACTAAAATCAGAATCTACAATTACCCAATGCTGGTACGCGGATGACTCCTCTGCTCAAGGAAACTTTAAAAACTTAAGACAATGGTGGGACAAAATTAGCCAAACAGGCCCTGCATATGGCTACTTCCCTCAAGCCAAAAAGTCCTACCTAGTCGTAAACGAGAATGACAAACAATATGCGCAGCAGATATTCAAAGGTATTAACGTAACCATAACAACTGGATCACGCTTCCTCGGTAGCTTCATTGGTGAGGGAAAAGAAAACTTTGTTTGTAGTGTAGCATAGCGATAGTATATAGATATAGATGTATTATGTAGCGGAGAGAGGAGTTAAGCCACTAGTAAACGGACCATTCTATTGAACGCCAGAGTTTCACTCGATACCCCCTCTACCCCTCACCTCATGGCGACCGTGACGCGTTTTGCAAACTAAGACTTTTTACTACTCACGATGCGCAGTCACCTTCAAATACCGCTTGTGCACAGTATTATTCCGGACAGTAATAATATCATTCGTGACCATGACCCATGGCATGGTGAAACAAATGCCCAAAGTGTGTGTGTGAGCAGAAAAACGAGGAGGCCGTAATAAATCAACACGGCGACGGCGGCCACGCGGATCTAGACGCCGCGACCCACCATTATAACATCAATATTATGGTGGCCACGCTACTGGCCATCTGTATCATCATCATCATCATCAACAATAGTATTGGAAATTGGACCTCTACAATAGAAAAGCTCTCAGATATATGCAAAGATTCACTACAAGCCGCCTACACCGTTCTCACTAAAGCAGCCCAATTCAAATGGTCATTCCCATTAAGAGTTATAGAAAACGCTAATCTATTATTTGAACCTCTTACAAACAGACTACGCACCAGCTTTCTACCAAACCTACTAGGAGGCGAAGTATCATCGCTAGAAGCCGATTTATTCTCATTACCAGTTCACAAAGGCGGTCTAGCCATCCCTGCACTTTCTAAAATGACTAACTTAAGTTACGAAAACTCCAAGATGGGCTGTACAACCCTATCATCCGCCTTAATTGAAAATAAATGTCTCGACCTCACTCAACATCACACTTCCCTCAGAGACGCAAGAAAGGAATGTTGGAGAAAGAAGGAATCTATTCTGGATAAACTTTCTCACATGAAAAAACGAGCAATCGAGCGTTCAATTTTCACGAAAAATAAAACAAAATCCTCCATTTGGCTCTCAGTGATACCGACAAGGAAAGACCATTTTGACTTATCGCCACTAAAATTTAGAGACGCACTGGCACTGCGATACCATAGAACACCTGTCTCCATGCCCAAATCATGTGATGGCTGCGGCAATGATGACTTCAACGTTGACCACGCCCTTTGCTGCAAAACGGGAGGTTTAATAACACGACGCCACAACGAAATTAGAGATCTTTTTTGTGAGTTATGCCAGCACGCTTGGGGGAACGTGGTCAAAGAACCCATCATCACCGAAGGCGACGGTGGACTTCGCGGGGATCTCTGCTGCCGTGGCGTCTGGGATGCACAGAGGGAGGCGTTATTTGATATCCGTGTCGTAGACACCGACACTCCCTCTTATATCTCACGTCCGGTAGCATCCGTCCTAAAATCCGCCGAAGAAGAGAAAAAAAGAAAATACACGATCGCCTGCGAAAAGCGTCACGCAACTTTCACTCCCCTCGTCACATCCGTCGATGGAGTCTTCGCTCCGCAAATGTCCACCTTCATCAAACATCTCGGTGAAGCCATCGCTGACCGGTGGAACAGATCCCTTAGTGTAGTAATGGGCTGGCTAAGATCCAAAATTATGATTTCGATAATCCGAGCCACCAGCATGTGTATCCGTGGGACACGGCACAGATTCAAATCCATACAACATTTCTTCGGTTTCAATGACGGTGCAGCCCTACCCAACCCGTCTACCTCTAACCTGTACTAGCGTCGTTTTCTTGTCGTTGCTCATTTCTGTTTTTTTATTTTATAATTTTACATAATAATAAATATACGCCTTACATGCCCAAAAAAAAAATAACACGTATCAATAATCAAATTGAATTGTAATAACTTACTTTGAATTTGATTTAGGTGAACAAATTTTACGTTCTTGTGCAGGGTTTATACCTAAGCGCAAAACGTTAGCTTCTATGGATGTTTATTCTTGTAGTGGTACGCAAATCATGCGCCGGTGCCGCCCCGCGGATAAAAATAATTGCTCCTGCGACCGCGATATTACCTCAAACTATACACAATCACCGGCTGTGCCCCGCATCTCAGCACCAACAAAAATTCAATGTTACACCAACTTATAGCGGACACTGCAATCCATTGCTTTTCATGTCGTATGGTCAGGGATATCGCGTCATAGAAAGCTGGTAATGGACATTAAAGTAATGACTATCGACAAATTCTGGTAAGCAACGACGATACACTGTGCTCATTACAATATTAATCAATGCTTTCACATCGACTGGGATGAAATAATAAATAAATGCAATCTTAATGTTAGTTGTGCAATACTAATGCCAGGGTTCTGCAGCAAATGATAGAGTGGAGACAATGCGCCAGTACAACAGATTGTGGGCACTTGATCAGTTTTAAAACTACAGATGATTATATGATCCAAACGTGAATTGTCGTGCAGACTGAACTAGGCTGTGATTTGGATATTATCGAGGCCAATAGCCAATACATGCAACTCATGCAAGCAATGATAAGTACCTACAAAATTGTCAGTCAAATTCAAAGAACTGAAGTAACAAATAATAGGCCTACTAAGTTTATTGATACATAATTACAACACTAAATTATTTATTCGACTAAATGACATTTAATTTATAAAACACTTATTTCTGTATGTTAACAGAGATAAACTGAAATAAATGTCATATACCAAGAAAAAATGACCAAGGCCTCCAGTGCCCCAGCCTGTAATCGAACCAGCATCTTCTGCTATCGCGGCAGGTGCCTGTGCCATCCGGCCACAGCGGCATAGGTCGAAGTTTCGTCGAAACTTCTTACTAAGGGCTATGGCGCCCCTGGCCATCCCTAAGGTAGAACAGTGTAGTTCGACCTTCTAACTGAATCATCCATGTGATTCCGAGCTAGCGAATTAAAGTATTTTCTGAAAATAATTTAAGTAATTTGTTCTAATACTTCTAACAGTGTTAACAGAGATGTTAGCGATACAATAAATACCTATAGCCAACTATGGGTTATTGCTACAAATAGGAGGTAAATGAAAAACCTACACTTCCACAATTTGCAAGTACCTGGATTCATCATAATGCCAGCACCACACTTCGCTGTATTTGGCAAATATTCGTGTTGCATCCCTTTTGTTTTGTATGTCAAAGGAAAGAGATGCAACACGAATATTTGCCAAATAAGGCGAAGTGTGGTGCCAGCATTAAATATAATACAAAACATTTGAGATATGCCATTAGCAAGATCTAATTCCAATGCTAATGGAAATCTATGCATAGTAAAACATGCGGAAAAAGAGGATGGAAAATGCTAGTAGATGTTCAATAAAAATTGCCTTATTTGTTGAAGATAATGTTCGCGATAGACAATTTCAGTTACACCCACGTACTACCTACTGAATATGGCACATATTCGAATGATGCTAATTATTCTGTGACAAGAATTATAAGTGAGCTTGTATTGATGGCAATTACGATGCAGCTTGCAGGTCTGTTTGTCATGCACTTATAATTGCAATATCATCGATCATTCGCTTATTGCTAAATACTTGAAATGCAAGTACATTAATGCAGTTGTTAATTAGTCAGATCAAGGTCAAACACTATCACAGCTTAGTATACGTTAAGGCGTGTGTGGTCGTTCTTCTTCTTTAAAAAAAGAATTTCTTGTAATTTTGCAAGGTACATACATACTTAGGCCAGGATTACACTTGTAAGTTTTACTTACGTAAGTAGGGACACAGCTATACTACAGAATGAGATATGAATATCGTTATCTCATTCTAGCAAATAGCTTTGTCCCTACTTACGTAAGTAAAACTTACAAGTGTAATCCTGGCCTTACAATAAAAAGAGGTAATTATACTAATATTACTAACCTAAACAAACTTTAGGGTAGGTATCGTAGTATACTACGGTATGGGAATAGAACACGAGGTTTACTAAAGAAAAGACGCTTATCACAAGGAATCAGGCCCTGTCTTCACTTTCCATCAGGTGTGACTAGGGCCAATCGCCGATCAGTTTATAATAAAATAAAATAAATATTTGGTATATTATTGACCCACCATTTCCTATCTCTATCGCACGTGCGTAATCGCTGTCCGGCTAGCACAGTGACATTTACGATCGGCATAATAGATTGTATACCTTTTGTACTTTATCCTTTAATGTCAAAACTTAACGCGCCGTTTCGTTACCTACTTCAGTCCGCCACAGACGGAGCGATAATATATATTAATATACCGTAAGTTATCGACAGATATCTTATAAGTAGTATAGCTAAGCACCACACACGACAACGATACCAAAATATATATTGCTCTCTGTCTAGCACCTACATTGTGAGAGAGACGAAATATACCAAAATATATCGTAACATGCCGAGCTATAACATTTTAAGATGTCTTGCTATAAGATATCGTAATATACCGTAAATATATCGTAATATATATTTTGGTATCGTTGTCGTGTGTGGTGTTTAGCTATACTATAAGATATCTGTCGGTATCTCTCGGTATCTTACGGTATACTAATATTATATATTATCGCTCCGTCTGTGATGGGCCTTATATGGCCTCGCTCTTATAACCAACCAATATTGAATTTGCCGCAGTGCGAACGTGCATGAATAATTTTCTGTTAAATTGTAAGTATACTAGTAGAGTGTACATAGGTAGGTAGTGACTAGTTAAAGGGGAAAAAGCACCGTGAAACAAGTTCGCACTCAGGCCATGTGATCAAAAAAAAAAAAACAAGTTCGCACTTACTCGCCGCTCATAACGCGCCGTTAACATTAACGACAATTGCGCAAGTAGGGCCCGTAGTAATCGATGCTTACCCATTTACCCTTGCAATCTTGCACGTTAGGCATGTAATTCCACTTGTTCCCCTACGTCCTTATACTAAACCTACTCGTTGCACTACAAGGAAACAAAATCGATTGGACCAACTGTCAAAAATCCACTATCTCTCATCAACATTGTGAGGGATCAACCCCACTATCAATAAACCAACTTCTACGATCATGCCTAAAATTAACCAGCGAAAGATTAAATTATTAAATTATCTGCCATAGTCTCCAAATCCAACCATACAGTCCCCCGGACCTTATTAGAGAAAGCACATTTGATTCGTTTTGTAAACTATTCAGCAGCATAATGAATAGCCTAAATAAACTCCAACAGTACGTATGTAAGTACATCTTATTTAATTCATCCATTCTTTTGAACATACTACATTCATCATCATCATCATCATATTCAGCATCAAATCAGTATCACATATTCGATCAGAGTAATGTGCAATGTCAGTGTATTTATAATAGAGTAACTTGAGTTAACTTGACTAAATCATTTCTAAATAAGTAATAACCTATATTTAGAAATGATTTAGTCACTATTTGGCCCACGACAAACCATGACTGTGTAATAACTTATTACACAGTCATGGTTTGTCGTGGGCCAAATAGTGCCTATCACCAGAGCAAACAAACCAAGTACTCCAAGTAGTATGTCCAAGTCCAGTCCGAATGATGGACCATTTGTGCAGCTCGCTGACGGGGAAGATCGTCTTATAGCAGTTTTATATTTTCTCCATGACATGGGTCTAGATAGTAACTTGAAATATATAATTGCCAAGTCATTATATGTATTAAAAAAATAAAGGTATCTAATAGTCTTACGCTTTTAACACCCCCTGGTACTGACTAAAACAACCGACTTGGTTTTACATTACATCTCAAAACTTTTTTGTAGTAGAAGAACTGCGTTGCGAGACTTGCATCTTTTTACATGTAATGTTTTTGATGGGATCTCATCTCTTTTTGTAGGCAGTCCTTCTTTTCGTGTACTAATACCCATACCATACTCATACTATGTGATACACATATCATAATTATACACATCTTCATTCATACTCACATCGTACAACGTAGTGGACCTATACTTAACCTACTAATTTTAGGAACTTTGTTATCGCATATATTTATATAGGATTACAAACTTACTTGTGCAGTTATTAAATCTTTAAAACGTGACTGATATTGCAGTATTTTTAAGTTTTTATAGAGTCGAATGAATTTAATTACTTAAAATTAAATAAACTAACTAATCACTAAAACTAAACTAAACTTATAAAACTTAAAATAAACTTATAAATAAAAAATGCTCCCCAGGTCGCTATCATGTGTAATGGTGCTCAGAAGACTGGCAGCGTTACCTCTTTGGATGGCCAGACTTAGTCTCTGGCCGAAGTAGCTGCCAGCCCTCTGGTCACCAGAGGCGTCTACAAGGCGCTCGGAAATATCCTTAAATAATGATTTGGCACTGGGCCCCCACGGTCCCAGAGTTTCGACTCCGAACGGCGCAAATATGTAGCCCTCGCCGAGGATATAGTTCTGCCGTTGTGGCCGCAGCACCCGCCTTGACGGAGGTCGCCTGTAGGTAGGACGGCGCGAGCGTGTCAACGCATGTGGCGTCCCACACAAGCGTCCTCCCCAGCCTCCATGGAATGAGTGTCATCCCGTCGGGCCGCTTGCCGTCGTCGCGTGCGATACCGTTCGGCTCAAGTATGGCCGGCACGCTGACGGAAGCAAGCGCCCTACGGATGACATCATTCAAGGATGCGTGGCGGGAGATACGGCCCGCGCTCCTCTGGCAGGACAAGCCGTAGTGACCCAGCTCGTCTACCATGGTGCCACAGCGACAGCGGTGGGGGCTCATTAGTTTTAGTGCCCAGTCGTAAACAGATGGCAAGAGTGAGGGTCGTTTTATCAAGGAGGGTGCCAATATTGGTAGATGGTAATGCGTGAAGCCAATAGCCCGCTTCCGGTTCAGCCACTGCCAGCAGACGAGCGCGTTCTACTGAACTGTGAGCAGAGTCAGTGAGTTCTTTTAAAGTTGATCTGCAGAGCGGCTCGTCCCACTGTTTTTGCGATTTAAGGGAAACCGGAAGCGGGCTGCCTGGGCAACACTGCAACCAGACATCTTTGGCCTCATTCAGGGTGGTGGTGCACACGTTTCCATCACGCAGCTGGGCAAAAAATCTTACAAGCAAGGTTCTGTGTACTGTGAAATGAGGCCAAAAACGCAGGGAGGGCCACACTGACGACTTGGCGTATGCCCAGGCCGTCATGCCGGATTGGCAGGGAGGCCTGAGACCAGGCGCGATTATCGAGGTGGATGTTAAGGATTGATGAGAGAGTGGTTTTGAGTATGGAATCTAATGGCTCGATAAGGTGGGGATATTTCCAAATGGGACTACATCTGAGTATGTATGTAAATTTGGGAACGAACAAGCAAAACTTTATGATAACTATTGCCACGTGTGCGCTGATTTTTAAAAGGCGGTCCGAATATTGAATATGGATATTGAGATGTTCGTTGATGAGGGGTGATATTGATTCCGGGTGGATGGGAGCGCCTAGGAGTCGAAGGGATTGTTTGTCAATTATTTTGATATTGGGAGCTAGAATATTAAAGTATGAGATTATGTTTCTCATGTCGACGGCAGGAAGGGGCTTGTTGATAAAGAGCTCGCATTTGGAAAAGTTTAGCTTCAGACCTATTGAGCTAAAAGAATCCGTAAGGTTTTTTAAGTCATCTAAAACGTTTTTCCAGTCTCCTCCTAGGGTCCCATCGTCGAGATACCATGAATTGAATTTTGACTTTAGGTCTGAAATGATTGGATGGATGGCGAGGCTGAAAATGGCTGGTCCCAAAGGGTCACCCTGCTGACAACCCACCGCTGACGACAGGCGATGAGTTTTAAAGAGTAGGTGCATGGGCTGGTGATAGCACTGCCATAGATATTTGTAGCACTGTCATAGATATTTGTTTTTATTGGCTTAATACGCTAAAAACTAATTAAGTTTCAAATTTGGAGCTTGTGGGTCTGCCAGATTAGAAGTACCTTAAAATTATGATGATCGTGAGTGTGTCAGTGACAAAACTAAGGAACTTTGACATGCAATAATTCTTAAACTACATGTCAAAATTACATGTTATTGAGAATATATCTAAATCATGTTATGCTCTTACGTCACTGAAAATTCAGGGTCAAATCAAATTACAGTATGTTGAAAATGGCCTGAGTGGCTTCGAGAAAAGGATGGTACGGCCGTGCCTCTTTGTTTTGCTCGACTTGGATACCCGAGCAAGCGAAAGATTCCAAAATTGAACCACGAGCGTGACGAGTGCTTCGAAAAGTGGAATCTTCAGCGTTGTGAGTGTTTCAAGGCACGAGGGTTAAACAAATTTTGCCACCGAGTGAAACACAAAAAAAATTCACCACACCAACGCAAGGAAAATACTAACTGTAAAATATCAAACAAAATCAATTCAAAATGAATTAAATAAATATTAATCATTCAAATTCATCATATAAAAGTCAATTCTACCAGCCAACATGAGGAAACAACTCAAAATTTGCATTTGATTACTTTGCCACACATGTGGATAAAATGCAACTTTCTCATCTGTTTTTGAACAATCAAGAGAGCCTTTACCAGCTGGTGTGGTGAAAAAATAATTACCCTCGACTATAGGTATCAACTTTCAATGAAAAATAAATAAATAAAATCAGTTCATTCGCTTTGGAGCTACAAAACTGCTTCGAGATATATCTCAGTCTGCACGGTGGTGCTGGTTGGTCGACCCAATGCCGCAGGCTTAAGTACCTTGGTAGCCAGGCAAAGGATGATTTCGATCAATGAGCAATACAAGTCAATACTGTTACGTCTGTTACTCAGTAGTAGTGTTAGCATTTGCCTTAGGTAATTAAAAACCAATCAAATATTAGTCTTATCCAAAATAAAAATGTAGTAATAAACACATCTTATGAGACGCACCTATTATAATCATGGATCTCCAACGTGTCCAGCCGGCATGTGTTTGAGCCAGGGCTACTTTGCGTTAGCAAACAAAGTGAGGTAACCTTGTCCGTAGTTTTTGCACCTGGCCGCGCGCATTCCGCCGCCGAATGTTTGATTAGGAATGCCAGTCGTTGGTTTAATCGACGGATTTAAGAGCGCAGCCTATTAAGGCACAGAACGTGTTATTGTCGTTAATGGCGTTAAAATCTGCAAACCTTTAACAACCGTTTTAGATATGGCGAATGATCGTGATTTGGACTTTCACTAAATCGGTATTTAATAAGCACCGGTAGCACATCGATGAATTAAAAACCGGACGGACCGGAATTAAAGTGCGAGTAGGACTCGCCCACCGAGGGTTCCGTACAAATTTAACTTCTTTTTTTTCAGATATTTATAGTTTTGAGATTTTTCCCTGTACTTGTAGTTTAGAAGATATTACTTGCCAAATTTCATAGTTGTAGGTCAACAGTCTATGAATTTTGATTTCCTTGAGTGTCAAAATATACTTTTCACATCACCTATTCGAAAAGGGAACTTTTCTTCCCTGCTAGGAGGGATCAAAGTGGCACTTTTCTGTTCAAGGACATTTTGTTGCCAGTATGAAATATTGACACAAAGACATATGAAATTAGTATGCATACCTATATAATCGATTACAATTTCTTTATAATCGATTACGTCCATACAATTTTTCTAACTTAAATAATATTTTGTTGTAATTGTAAAAAATAAATGTAAATAGCGTATTTTAAATTAATTAATTAGCGTAATATTTACAAAGAAACGTAAAAAAATTAGTTTAATAATTTAATTTTTATTTTGACATTTTAGGTCTCCTTAAACGCAGCCATACTTGTCTATGCAGTTTAAAAAGTTTTGTACAAATATTTCACAAAGCATAATTATGCGGTTCTGTATTGTGTATAAATTTGTAAATACTTAGTTTAAATCAATAACTTTATAAGTGATATCATTGTTCATAGTGTTCTTCCGAAGATTTGGTTCAAAGGGGTAAGAGCTAATTTGTTACCAGAAAAATCTACAAAAATAATGTACTTGATTTTCATTGTATCATTTTAGGTGTTTGCTGCTGTCTTTGAAAAGATATATATTAGGTACATAATTATGAGCTGTAGGTACTTTTAATTTGTCAGTACAGTCACGTCTGAAAATATCGATACGGACAAAGTGCCAGAAGTATGTACCTATACTAAGGTCGTGTATGCATATTTTTGGCACTTTGTCCGTATCGATTTTTGCTTAAAATAATAATGTTTTGAAACCTAATGAATATGTATGTAATTTCCTCATAGGTGATGTGAAAAGCAGTATGTGTCACATGGTAGCAAAATTATTGTCACCTTGGGCATTAACACTTGAATCCCTCACTACGCTCAGGATTCTATGTTAGAATCCCTCGCTACGCTCAGGATTCTATTATAGAATCCTTCGCATCGTTTAGGATTCAATTGTACGCCCTTGCCGTAAATATGTCATTTTGCTCCCTTGTGACCCAATCTACTATTTTTTGCGGCATTTAAGGCCGTATCTTTTTTACGTTAATTTAGAAGGTTGATTTTTTCACAGCTTCAAGGGACTGTAGATGTAAGTACTGTTAGCGGAGTTCTGAACGCGTCCCAACTGACAGCACGGTTGTGGTGAGAGCTAGCTGTCAAGAGGGCTTCGCGCCTTATCCACGGAAGCGTCGGTCTGAGCATTGTTGTGTATCCAGTTCAAAATAAATCAAACTTATCTGCCTGACCAGACGCTGTCCTTGGCAGGGGACTGCTAGCTCCCTGCGACCCTTGGCCCTGCGACCGGCGACGTCCGAATGATGTATTCGTAAATGTAAGGCGCATGGAACACTGCATCCGATTCGCACGTCACTCCGATCTTTGAGCAAGACAACGCTATGCGCGTATTATAGCGACATCCCACTCGCACGCCGGACGTATCCGACGTGCGAATCGTGTGCAGTGTGCCATGCGTCTAAGTGCGTTGCGTACCCTGGCTTACCCGCGAGGTCCAAGGACGAAGGTAAATGGACTCTATTGTAAATAATAATGATGATTACAAAAGAAAAGATGAGCTCTACTTAATGAGTTTAGTGCAGTCTATTTACTACTGCTTGTATGGTAAGTGGCAGTCGTCCGCCGTGGATGGCTTGTGATCAAGTAGACTATCAGGCACAAGCGGCGGGCAGCGATTCAGTTTCCTGTCATGTACCCGCGGCACACTGTTTTTAGCGGGTGGCGTTTTAAGCCGAGCCACAGAAAAAATAATGGAACTACGTACAGAAGGCTCACTGTATAACAAAACTCCTGTTTAGGTTTAGCAAACGGGCTTAAACGTTGCCGACTGGACATATTATATATATACTTATGCGTAGTCAGCATTTTGTCATTGTTCCTGCAACCCGCTGCCATGCAGTGTTTACTTGATATAAGGGGCACACTGACTATCAGTCTGCCGGACGACATCGGCCTGTCAGTTAGAACAAAAATTTGACAGTTCCGAACAACTTTAGACATATTTGTATGCGACACCAGATCTGGTGACGGCCGCGCAACGCGGAGTGACAGTTGACACACGCCTGGCTGAGCGTAGCTTAAAAAAACATTTCTTAACCTGGCCCTGTCCTATTTAAATACCTACCTGAGTCGTAAAGAACGAGTTTAAGGGGCAATATCGATAAGTACAGAAACTTATTGATATTTCATTTGCCATTCTTGGCGAAGAAGAGGACGGAAGCGACAAGCAGTGCCCGTAATAGCCAGTTGACATATTATCCTTTCAAGTGGCATACGTCATTTTTAAGTTGAAGGAATTTCGATTTTTTTTTTTTAATTAATCAAATTCCAAATTTAAATGACGTAAATAGTCCGGGTGCCGGTTCCTGCCACTTCAAGGGTTAAGTTTAACATACATTTCCGAAGATTGGGAACACTTGGAAGCAAAGAGCTAAAAATGATCCGTTTATAAGGCCAGGTTGTTGTGTATGTTTCATCGATAGGTATATTTTTATCAAAAGAATTAATTTGTCATTAAAAGGCATCGCCGGGCTTCCGCCTAGTGTTCCCGCCGGGCAGGCTAGTTATTAAGGCTATATTTTAGTGCTCTTCTTTTTGCGGGCGCGTGGGGCCGTGAGCGTGCCTGCTGGCCAATAAATAAATTTAACTAGATTATCAGCGGCGCGCGCGCATGCAGGTAACTTACTGCCGCGCTAACCTAAAGGATTCAGTTTCATTAAAAATAAACATGATTTATTCTTCATAGGTACTTCGATAATTAAATAGGTATGCAAATATTACATTTTAATCGAATGTAACGTCAGTTACTATTTTTTCATAACGTACCAACACGCTACCAATGCTTAGCATTTTTTCCATAATGGAGTAATAGAAGATTGTTAACCAAGGGTGCAAAGTGAACCATATTGGCCGAGATATTTTGGCGCTCGAACGAAGTGAGAGCGCCAATAAGCCGAGGGTGAGATGGTTACTTTTACCCGAGTTAAACACTCCACTTTTCATTTCGAAAGTAGGTTTCGAGATAGGGAAAGTCAAACAAGAAAATATTTTGACGGTTAAGAGAATTAGGGACTGGAATTGGCGCCATTTACATTTTACTTACTTCGTTGGCTCAGCGACCCAAAATGAGACTTGGCCTCCGACACAAGACAGCGACACTTTTCTCGATCCTGTGCGACCTCTCGCCAATTGGTGACTCGAAGTTCGCGCAGATCCGCCTCCACCCTGCCGCACCAGCGACACCTGGGGCGTCCAATAGGACGTCTTCTTGCTGGGTGGCCCAGGTATGCTCTTTTCACGTTCCGTTCCTCATCCGTTCTCTCAAGATGGCCCAACCAACGGAGTCTGTGAGCCCATGTGTCTCTCCCATGATGTTAGGTCTTCAATCTCATGGTTCCTAAGGACTGTCCAGCTTTCACCCGGTCTTATTTTGGGGCCCATTATCTTACGGATGATCTTTCTCTCGGCCACTGGAGCACGTGCCCCCCCCCCCCCCCCCCAGACGGTTGTGGACTTTCCATCACAGTACTGACATACTTATAGGCAAATCGAATTATCAGCGTTGTTAAAATAAATTAATAAAATAACAGAAAGAACATGGGTTTACTCTTGTCCTTTATAAGGGCCTACCTCGAACACCAAAATTCGTAAATTTCGAGCAAATATCAATCAAATATCAAATTACGCCTTAATTGGAGTAAAAGAGAAAGATCTAATTCATTAGACAGGTCGCGTGTCTTTGTTTGTAAATAAACAAAAACAAGGCGTCACTGCTTTTGATGGAATTACAAGACATCTGCAGCACACTTGCGCTTATTTCTACCTGCTCATGGTAGGTCATACTCAACATTTGGTTCCAGTTGATAACAATCATTGGAGTCGTACTGTACGTTTGACGTTGTTCCCTCAAAATATTGAAGCCAAAATTTAAACTGATTTCACAGAGTAATTAGTTATATTACTGTATCTATATAATGAGTGATAGAGGCAGGAAAAGACAAAAGAGCATAAGTACGTTTTTTTCTACAAAAAAACAAAAACAAAAAGCCACTGAAATTGACATACTTTCTGCAGTTCAATACGACCACAGCAAGTCTACAGAGACAACGTGAAAATAGCATAAACGCATTCCAAAAACTTTTCAATCAGGCTGAGGCTATCGCAAACGAAATTGGTGCAGAAATCACAGTCCGCAGAATCACCGACCGTCAAACAAATCGTTCGAACATTCAGACTCAGTCAGTTGAAGAATATTACCGACTTTCAGTATATATTCCTTTTCTAGATTATTTGCCAAGTGAAATGTCATCCAGGTTCCCCGGCGC
Source organism: Cydia strobilella (assembly GCF_947568885.1). Lineage (NCBI taxonomy): Eukaryota > Metazoa > Arthropoda > Insecta > Lepidoptera > Tortricidae > Cydia > Cydia strobilella. The sequence goes on along the minus strand of NC_086041.1, from coordinate 14,959,395 downwards.
TCCTATGCAAACAATCGGAAAGTTGCAAAAGTTAATTGGTGTCCCATAACATTAGCGATGAAGATATAGAGGATGTTTTGTAAGGCGCTGAAGTATTTAAGGAAGACCTTCCTTGTTTTTTAGCTTTAAAGGGAGAGCTAAAAATTTGGCAACAGATGAGAGAAAATATCCCAAAGTCTCCAGCAGAAGCCTACAAACGAGCAACGGTGCTACCGAATATTAGAACTCTGTGTCAATTGTTGTGCACGTTTCCTGTGACCACTAGCACTGCCGAGCGATCTTTCTCCACCTTACGCCGGTTAAAGTCATATCTTCGCAGCAGGATGATAGAAGAGCGTTTAAATGGCTGGCTTTAATGCACATCGATCAAGACATTGCGACAAAAAAGAACGCTAATGAAGTGCTGGATATCTTTAGCGGGAAACATAAAAGAAAACTATCTTTATTAATTATGTAATTAGGGTTCCATACCCAAACGGTAAAAACGGGACCCGATTACTAAGACTCCGCTGTCCGTCTGTCTGTCTGTCACCAGGCTGTATCTCATGAACCGTGATAGCTAGACAGTTGAAATTTTCACCGATGATGTATTTCTGATGCCGCTATAACAACAAATACTAAAAAGTACGGAACCCTCGTTGCGCGAGTCCGACTCGCACTTGGCCGGTTTTTTTTCTTTTGTTTTAATAAACCTTTATATAAATACTGCAAGTTTATTCATCATCATCATCATCATCATGTCAGCCGATAGACGTCCACTGCTGGACATAGGCCTCCCCCAAGGCTCGCCACTCCGACCGATCCTGTGCCGCTCGCAACCACCGCATTCCCGCGACCTTCACTAGGTCGTCGCTCCATCTCGTTGGAGGCCTACCGGCAGTTCGTCTTCCGGTACGCGGACGCCACTCCAGAACCTTCCGGCCCCACCGGCCATCAGTTCTGCGAGCAATGTGCCCCGCCCACTGCCACTTAAGGTTTGCAATTCTGCGAGCTATGTCGGTGACCCTAGTTCTACTGCGGATATCATCATTTCTGACTCTATCACGCAGAGAAACCCCGAGCATAGCTCTCTCCATTGCCCTTTGCGTGACCTTGAGCCTTCTTATGAGGCCCATCGTTAGCGCCCACGCCTCAGATCCGTATGTCATCACTGGCAACACACACTGGTCAAAGACTTTTGACTTAAGACACTGCGGCAATTTGGACGAAAAAATACTGTGGAGCTTCCCGAACGCTGCCCAACTGAGTCGGATTCGAATAGTGACCTCTTTCTCGAAGTTGGACCTACCTAACTGGACTGTTTGTCCTAGGTATACATAATCGTCAACAACTTCGAGCGCAGAGCCTCCGATTAATACGGGAGTTGGCACAACATGGACGTTAGACATGATCTTCGTCTTGTCCATGTTCATTTTCAGACCAACTCGTTCAGATACTCTGCTGAGATCAGCGAGCATCGCACTGAGGTCCTCCATGGTCTCAGCCATGACTACATCGGCAAACCGAAGGTGAGTGATGTACTCGCCATTTACATTGATGCCTCGTCCTTTCCAGTCCAGAACCTTGAAGGCATAATCCAATGCAGCGGTGAACAGCTTTGGGGAGATTACATCTCCTTGTCTGACTCCCCGCTGCAATGGAATAGGCTTCGAGCTCTGGCCCTGTAGTCGGACGGACATGGTGGCGTTTTCGTACAAACACTTCAGCACTTCGATATACCGGTAGTCAATTTGGCACCTTTGGAGAGACTGCAGCACAGCCCAAGTCTCGATCGAATCGAAGGCTTTCTCGTAGTCCACAAATGCAAGGCAAAGGGGGAGGTTATATTCCTCAGTCTTCTGTATAACCTGCTGCAACGCATGTATGTGGTCTACGGTACTATAGCCTTTACGGAAACCTGCTTGTTCGGGAGGCTGGAAGTCGTCAAACCTGCGTGCGAGACGGTTCATGATGACTCTCGAAAACAGCTTGTAGACATGGCTCAGAAGTGAGATGGGTCTATAATTCTTCAGCAAGGTGTTATTACCTTTTTTGAAGAAGAGCACCACCACACTTCTGTTCCACGCTTGCGGCGTTTTTCCTTCGCGCATGACGGAACTAAACAGCGTCTGAAGGGCCTTAAGGACTGGTTTACTACCCGCCTTCAGGAGTTCGGCCGTAATTCCGTCATCACCTGGGGCTTTAGCATTCTTAAGCTGTTTGAGAGCCATACTAATCTCGTACAGGCTGACGTCCGGGATATCTTCGGTATAGTGTCGAGTTAGTCTAGCTCTAGGGTCTCTAGCTAGATCCATGACGGGTGCTCGGGTTGTGGTGTATAACTGTCCATAGAACTTCTCGACTTCTCCCAAGAGCTCAGGTTTGGATGAGATGATCCTGCCGTCGTCGGTCTTCAGTTTTGTTAGTTGGCTTTGGCCAATAGACAGATCTCTGGCAAACACCTTCGAGCCTCTGTTGCGCTTGATAGCCTCTTCAATACTGTTAGTATTGAATCGGCGTATATCTCGCTTCAGAAACTTCGAGATCTGTCTGTTGAGCTGCCTATAACGACAAACGTCACCTGACGACTGCAGAATCATCTCACGCCTCACCTCCATGAGCTTGAGCTCTCGGGGTTTTGGAGCTGGGCCGGTGCCGAGCGGAGCGTAGACTTTATCAGCCGAGATCTCTCAAGCCTAAATTGAATATTCAGTGTGCCTCTTACCATACGGTGATCGCTCCCGGTTTTGACCGAATTGATCACAGAAATATCACTGAATATTTGCTTCTTCGTCGACATGATAAAGTCGATCTCATTCCTTGTTGCACCGTCAGGGCTCACCCAGGTTCACTTCCTGTGCTCACGTTTCCTGAAGAAGGAGTTCATCATATAGAGTCCTTCCTTCTCCATGAAACCAGCCAGTAGGTGGCCCCGGTGATTCCTACGCCCCACTCCAATTTGCCCCACTCTCAGCTCTTCACCGTCTCGTTTGCCCAGCTTAGGGTTGAAGTCCCCCATAACAACTGTGAAGTGAGTTTTGGAGCTATGCATGGCTCTGGAGATATCCTCATACATAGCCTCCACCTCATCGTCGGAGTGTGTCGAGGTCGGTGCGTAGACCTGTATGACCTTCAACGAATAACGTTGGGTCATTCTGAGTACAAGGCACGCTACCCTGTTCGACACACTCTCGATCTTCACCACGTTGTTTACGAGGGACTTGTGGACGATAAACCCGACACCTCCCTGGGACCGTTGTTCGCCCTCCCGGAAATAGAGCAAGTTGCCGGAATTCAGAGTTATCATGTCCTCCCCCTCTCTACGGACTTCCGATAACCCTATGATTCCCCAACGTAACCTGCTTAATTCTTCCTCCAGTTCTAATAACTTTTCGTCGGTCCGCAGCGTACGGCAGTTGTATGTTGCCAGGGCCAAGGGTCGTCGGTTATGGTAGCCGGGCCTTTGCCGGTGATTCACTGTAGCACCCCCTGCCCCGCCATTACCCTGGCCGCTACCGGAGCCAGGAATAGCGGGGCTGCCGGGGACTAGGGGTCTGGGTTTTATTTGTGTCTGCATTTTTTTTTGTTTTTATCCCTTGGGGGGGATTGCCGTAGTCGCCACGCTTGGCAGGCGGGTTGGCGACCGCAGTTTGATAGAGGTAGTTCTCGGAGGACGCTGCTGCCCATCCACCGGATTTCCTTAAGTCGCCTCTTACGACACCCACGGAAAGAGAGGGGGTGGTGCTATTCTTACCCGGCACCACACGGGCAAGTTTATTATTAACAGTTAATTGTTGATTATTTTTGCCAGTCAGCCTCATGTGCCCCTCCCAGAAAAAAATCCTAGATCCGCCCTTGCTAGCAGCATATTTTCTTCCTTGAGTGTCAGTGTCCACGCTTCGCATCCGTAGGTTAGAATTGGGCGAATCACAGTCGTGTAGATTCGGATTTTGGTGCGTCTACTTAGAAGCTTGGACACTAACACCTTATGAAGGGCTGCACTGCATCGCAAGGCATTTAAATTTTGATCGAAAAAAAATTCTAAAACAGACAATCCGTAATGAGGGCTAACGCGTATGAATTTGCCGCTAGGGGCGCTAGTGTAGATGGTGGTCTTTTCCATAGTTCGAAATGTCAAATGTCACTTGTCACTTAAATGACTGACAGCTGTTCTTTAGTCTTTTGGACCACCATCAACAGAGGCGCCAACTGGTGAGCAAAAAAACGATAGCCCTCATTAAATTGGGATGTGTCTGAAACGGCCTTAATGTATATACGCGCATTAAAAAAGTGAAACTGAATGAATGAATGAATGTAATGTAATGATAGTATTTTAAACATTCATCGTCATTTATACTGATTTATTAACAGATACTTATGTTTATATCATACATTTAAATATTAGGTAAATACAAGTAGTAAAGTATACATTTAATAAAGTATGGAATCTGAAAATGAGGAAGCTAATATGAGATTTTTTTACTGAATAATATGGCATTATATGGCCTTTGCTCGAAATACAAATAAAAAAAAAAACATACTTTCCACCCTAGGGTGGGAAATGCAATTCTCCATCCGGCTATCAGCCTATGAAAGGTGAACTTTCCGAATAGGAGGGATGAAAATAATATTAAGGGTCCATTTTGCTACATAAAAATACTTCAATTTTTAACTGCAACGATTTTAATTACAAGAAACTCAGTAAACTCATGTCTCATTTATGTAATGTAAGTTACCTACCAGAATATTACTTATATGTATAGTGTGCTGTGTTATTATGGTAATGTTTCAAGTCATTTTCAATTCAATTTAATGAGATTCAAATGTAGTACCTAATGCACAAACAAAAGTAGAAAAATTATTTAAGCATTAATAACACCACAAATAACTTTTGATGGACAAGTTGCAGTTCTAAACGTAACGCTCGTTATCGTAGATTTACCAAATTTCTTTTTAATTTTTAAATACTTTCGGTACCGATTAACTCTTTAATACTCGATGATTCTTACAAGCCTATTTTATATTATGTAAGAAACTTGCTTTATACATATTATAAATATAAAGTAAGTAGTATATTAGGACAAAAATACAGGTATCAGTGTAGATGGTAGTTACTTACCTCGGCGCATTGCACGGGGAGCCAATATTCAAACTCGGGCACTTTGCTTTATGGCACTCCGAGCCACACGCAATTACAATACGGCAATATTGCGCCCGCGCACACCCCCTCCCCGCTCCCTTACCCGCTCGCGCGCGTGAGAAGATCCGCTCCTTTATTGCACTTGCTGCATTACCATAAACCAAGCTCATATTAACACACGAATACCTTCCTTATAACGTCCTGAAAGACATCACACGTACAGCAAAATAATACAGTGTTAAATTGTCGAGAGCGTTTACACAAATATTATTTCTAAAAATAAATTCACGATCTAACACTGAGCTGGTGCATGCAGTATCGTTAAAACAATTTTCCGCCGAATCAATCGGTGGACACAAGGACTAAAGTAACTTTGGAGAAGTTACTGAAGTGATAAGTCCTTGTTGTGCTGATATTATTATTCGCTAAAAGTTTGGCGTAAGGCATTAGTATAAATAGGTACCTTTGTACTCTGGAATGGTCCCGGGGCTGAGAATGTATGGCATGACCTGGGAATTCCTGGTTCCGGTACTGATTTTGTACAGAAAACGAACCCCGGGAGCACACCCTAACGTACAACGTATGTAGGTGTTGTATACTGTGGTATTCAAGACTAGTTACTGGCATGAAAGCTCAGGCTAATCTCATTCGTAATATTGTTTAGTGGTCCGTGTCACATGGTGTCGACGATTTCGTGAGTGCAAAATGAAGTATTTTGATGTGATTTTGAAGGAAATAACAACATGACCTGTAAAAAAACGTAATTTTCTGTATTTATATCTAGTTAAGTGTTTCTAACGACTAACTTTCTAACGACTAACTAAAATCTAACGAGGAAGTTCTTAATCTTGTGCAGGAGAGGAGGTCCCTGTTGCAAATCATTGAGAGCAGAAGAGGGAAAATGGTTGGGCACCTGTTACGACACGACGAATTCATAAAAAATATTGTGGAAGGGAAAGTAGAAGGAAGGCGGAAGAGAGGGAGACCAAGAAGAACATACATGGACCAACTAAAGGAAAAGATAAACGTCGTGACGTATCAGGCGGTCAAACGAAAGGCTCAGGAAAGAGATACATGGAAATTGCTCCACCGACAAGAGCTAGGCTCTTAAATTAATGATGATGAAGTGTTTCTGAATTAAGGTAATTCATTTTACTGCAAACAACATACTTGAATTTATGACGACGGGAGCATTGAGCACTAATTATAGAGGGAGGTTTGGGCATGCCCAATGCTCCCGCCCCTTCTGTTTGTTTTGGCAATCGGTGAAAATCGACAATCGTCTGTCTATCACTTTGTTGGCCAAATTGAAGAAGTTCGTCACTATTAGATATGGCTTTTAATAGTAATTCATGCGTATGACCAGGCCAAAAAGTTTGGCCTGGCCAGCCACATAAGAGCTCATGAGAGGGAGAAACCTTGATTGTTGAGGTCGCCGTCATCGAAATCGATGTGGAGGACTATATGCGTATGAGTAAGAAACGTAATAAATTTACGTTTCCAGACCTTAAAGATATATCAAGGTATTGACAGACATTTTAACCGAATTGTCATACCCAAAGATATGGAGCAAACGGGGAAGATCTTAGTATACTTTAGATAAGACTATCTGGGTAACATCGAATTTTAGATCCATTTTATTACTTAAGAAAAAAATACTGAGTATTGAGTACTGAACTACTGAATCTTTAGTATCTGTTTTTTCCGTACCTATAGTTTCAAACAGTCAATTGCCGGTCGATTTCATTGCAAGTTTTATAGTTATATATTACTTCATATTCAAGGAATTTAATATAAAAAGACGCATTTAACACAGTGGACAAACCTCCCATAGGGGTCCCCAAACCACCCGACCGCAGGGCAGTTTGGGCACTTTTGACATGCTTTAAAAAATCTCTTGCAATTTTAGGACTGCTTATAGATACGTATACTTGTTCTTAGTACTATTTAAAGCCAATAAGATGTGCAATATGCAATAAAAAGTGGATTATGTTAAAATATTACGTTTTTATCACGACTTGAGTAAAAAAGTGCCCAATGCTGTCCCACCTCCCCTACGTATGACAAGTTTCTAGACCCCATCCAATGATAAGAGGTAAGCCACTAAATCTTTTATGTAATTACGTGTAGGTAACAGATACGTAGGTACATAATGTACTTTATTTTTTTTATAATCATTTTAGCACGAACTGGAAACCAATGCATATCAAACAAAGGAAGCTGGATTGCGATAGTTAAGTAAGACAGGTGACAAGCAAGCAAACTAGTTATGTTTACCTAGCAAAGCAGCAGAGCCTTCACCGCCGTATAAAAAACCAAGAATGGCGTTTAAATAAGCTGGAAGGCAAATGACAGGCAGCGATTACTGCAATTAAACCATCGTCCGCGTACTCGGAAGAAAGGGAGGCAAGGGACAGGAGAGAGAGGGGGTGGCAAAAACCGCCTCATGCATATGCGGCGCCATTGTTCCGAAATGCGCGCGGAGATCACTCATATTTGCGCATGCATAATTGCACGGAGGACGATGCATTATGTATCCACGTGTATTGTTAGGGCCGACGCGCGGATGTACTTTTTGTGCCAAGTGACATGCGTATATAATTGAAATGAGGCAGAAATCTGTAGTTCGGATGCCTGTGCAGATCGCGATCGAGGCGGCATTTCCTCGATTATCATGCGTTTAGTTTTTGCGCGCGACAATTACGCAGCATCAGTATGCACGCGGCGGCGGACGCGCGAATAATCCGACCCCTCTCGCCCCTTGTCGCCCGCGCCTGCCCTGCGTTTAGTTTTTGCACGGGCTCGTCCGTGGGAGACGATGCAAAGGCGTTTAGATCCAATCTAACTGCGCGTGAGTGTTTAAATCACCGACGAGAAGGTTGTTAAATATTATTTACTTAGGGTTATATGATAAACGTAATTTCAGCTACTGCCGCTGTACTGGTGCTCTGAGCTGCAGCTTTTATTCACATATTGTAATTTTTTGAACAAATCAACCTCTAGTTTGTAATTATGAAGCTTTTCTGTATTTATCACTTCGCTTTTTTTATTGAATTCGTAGCAGACAAATTTCTTTCCAAGCCAATTTTAAGGGACCAAATGCAAATATGCCTATACCACAGCAGCAGGCTAATTGTTTTTTTATTTGTTATGTTGCTATATTTTTATTATGATCATGGATATTATTGATGTAATCAGAATACTTGGTCGCTCGCTGTCGCGAGGAATTTAACAATAACGTTTTTGCATTGAGCCCTAACCTACTCTGACCTAATACAGCCGATCTCATTTTGAATAAAAATGAATATTTCATTTATTCAAAGCGCCGAAAAACTATCTCTGAATATTTGGTTCGGTCGCTGCGCAGGCGGCGCGCGGCGTTACCTCGCGACAAAAACTTGCGCATTCATTGCCCCTTGTTAGCCGCTGACTTGGGGCACACCGAGTCATAATTAATGCATATAGTCGCAGATTACCATTTCATCTCCCCCTTAGAGTCGTATAGGTATTCTGTGGCTGAGTATTCCTTGGTGAAAACTAGTTTTAACTAGGTAGTGTCCTCGGTCTATAGCTTCTGTGCACTGTGTAACGGTAGAATTTATGAGATCTGTTCATTTTAAGGAAGATCTTCTGTGGACGTTAGCATTTTAAGATATAGATCTATAAATGATCAGTCACTGGATCCAAAGAGGTTCTTATTCTCGTGTTGATAGTTTCATATGGTGCACAGCATTTTGTTTGTAAGCATGTATCCTTTGTGTAAATAAAAAAAAAGCCATTAAAAAAAATGTTGCTCAAATCCAGCAAGCATGAGACAAAGACAAATTAACTGCCTAATTAGTTATTTACATATAAGTACAGTTTTTAACTTTAAATTTGTTTTCACCACACCAGCTGGTAAAGGCTCTCTTGTTTGTTCAAAAACTGATGTAAAAATTGCATTTTATCCACATGTGGGGCAAAGTAATCAAATGTAAATTTTGAGTTGTTTCCTTATGTTGGCTGGTAGAATGTAATTATGATTTTGAATGATAAATATTTAATAAAATTAATTTTTGTTTTGATTTGCTTTGATTTTGTTTGATATTTTACAGTTAGTATTTTCCTTGTGTTGTTTTGGTGTAGTGAATAATCGTGTGTTTCACTCGGTGGCAAAATTTGTTTAACCCTCGTGCCTTGATACTCTCGCAACGCTCAAAATTCCAGTTTTCGAACCGATCGCTACGTTCGTGGTTTAATTTTGGAATCATTCGTTTGCTCGGGTATCAATATTAGCACGAGAGGTTAAACAACAACTTTGGCCCCTTGTAAAACATAACTATTAATGGCTACAGCTAGAAGCTGCGCCCGGTGTGCCTCGGCAACGTCCAGCGCAGCGGGCACCGGCCAGCGCGAGCGGAATGGCGGCCGAGCACAAAGCGCCGCATTCAAATATCCCCGTACCCCGCGCATTCTCCAACAGACGGATTAAGCGACAGAAATCACTCATTTTTTACCACACCTATTATTCCCGACCTTCACGAAATTACTTCTAATTTGTAAACGCATGAAGAAATCAACTTAATGATTTTAGACTTGAACATTTTAATGGACCGTTCGTATGCTATTACGAGAATATTTGCGGGAATGCAATCGCAGGCATATTTGACATTTGACATGGTCCCATGAAAGAATATCATTTTATAATTAAGATTTCTTATACGGAACGCTTATTGTACAATATGTCATCGCGATTGGCAATAGTCTTAGAATAATTTGAGAAATTATCATTATTGCAAATATTTATTTGTTTAGGCCAAAAATAATAATATAGTATTCCTCATTGTTTTTGATGACGGCGACCCTAAACATTATGGACGTTGTCTAGCGTGACCCCCAAAATGTGGCTGGTCAGCTCTATTGCACGCGTGCAATAGTGACAATAAAGGCCAAAAAATAAACTGGCAATGAAGAGTTTCTTGACAGACTTCATTTTCAATGGGTACCTAAAGTACTATTTTAACCTAACGTGTTAAACGGCCTTTTGGATTATTTTCTAATAAAACTTTTGATTTTGTTTCTATATGATATGATTGATATGAATAATCAAGGACTGTGATACACAGGGTTTCTGAAATCAAACGGCATGATTGATTTTGTTACTAATAACATAATAAAATACAACCAATACCAAAGATAGATATAACTCCGTAATAGATGGATACAGTCTAAGAAAAAAACGTGCCTCGAAAATCAAGAAAATTTGATTCTCGTTCAGAGGGCGCTACTAGCTTTGGCCTGCTGTCGTATAGATGGCGTTGACGGTTTCGTTTGTTATTTAACAATTTTAACGCATATCAGTGAAAGAACATGGGTCAAAATCGTAAAAATAATTAATGCAAATAAATAAAATCATTTACCCATATTTAAATACATTTTATCGTATTTTTATAAATATTTATTTTTAGTTTTAAAGTGTGTCGACAGATGGCAGTGAATTTACTGGGGTTACAAAATTTACTATGACAGTACCGCTCTAGTATAAGTTACTCTATGCCAATACTAAGATAGAGATTCAGATCCGGTTAAAGGCCGGCGGCGCGGCGAGGGCGGAGCTGTTTGCTTGCTGAACCACTGATGACGTTGCGCACGCGGCGCCCGTGAAACACTAGCTAACATCTCGTCATCCATCATCTTACACAATTCACTATTAGGCGGTTCTCGTTTAAATATATAAATAGATACTTACATAAAATAACCAATTAATACTGGTAATAACCACTATGTACATATTCTAAGTTCTCGTTAAGTGAAATGTAAAATTTCTTATGAGAAAATTTTTTTAATTCTTTAACCAGAATTAAAGGGTTTCATGACAAGGTTAACGCCAAATAACAGTACTAAAACCTCAGACCCCGACAACTATCTAAATACTAATAAGGTCCTGAAAATCCACATCGTTTGCAATAGCAATGTGTCCCCACATTGCTATGGAAGAACATACAGGCACGGATTAAATCGGTCATTAACATTGGTAGCTTCCTATAACAAGCTTAGATATGAGCTACTAGAATCAATAACAGGTAGCTACGCATTCTAGTGCGTCTGCGCGGCATCCTATAGCGCCACGCTGCGCCGGCGCCGCCCGCGTGTTATGATTGACAGCGGAAAAAATATTATCATTAAGAACCACGCAATGTATGAAAAAATTACGAAAGCAGTTAGTTCACTCGTAGTTTAGCAGCGAAGTATTACATAAACTTCTGTATCTTGTTAGTTACCAGAATAATGTTTGAATCGCAGAATCACTATTTGTTTAAATTGAAGCTGCATTGCCGTTATACGAAGTTATTACTTTTATGTAGATAAATAGATAGATCATGCAGGCCAGAGACTGGCTTCGAATAATCTAGGTATGTTGGACCTGTTGCAATGTTGGTAGAGTTAGACCAAGAAGTCTGCAACGATTTTGATAGCATACGCTGTGCAAGTGTTATTTATAAGTCATATTATTATTTTCATAGAAGTTTGACGTTTAAAACAACACTTGCACAGCGTATGCTATTAAAATCATTGCAAACTTTTCTTGGTCTAACCTTAGATATGTAAATATAGAACAATGCAAATAAACGAATGGGCAAGATTGCTCATCTAACACTAACGCATAATATATTACTTAGTGAATATAATAGTTGGCCAGCTTTATTTTTAGAAAAAAAGTTTACTATTGCCTAAAGCACCATAAAAAAAGTTCAGTGCGGTTAAATCAGTTGTATAATAATTGAATAAACCTCCTCCATCATGTTATTAAAATTGACATACCGCTGTTGGAATATTTTTCTCATAACTTTTTGTAGGTTACCTTATTTTTATTTACACATCAAGATATATTTATTTTATGGAATGTCATAACATCTGTTTCGCCATCTACATATTTTAATAAATAAGTTAAAGCAGTTATCCTAGTTCTTCAAAATCGTGGCTCAATGGTCGCCACTGTCATTCATGCCCGTCCATAGAAGCCACGTTTTTCCACCTGGGAACCGCTTCCATTACCAGTTTGCGTCATGAAAATGTATGACGGTGTCGCCACCTCACGTCCCTCGGGAACACGCCGCAAAGGTTCACGGAAACGATGGCAAAAAGCACGAATATCCTGTGAGATATTGTCATATTTCAATGAGTACTTAGACCTGTCGTGTTTACTTAGAAAGTCATATCTGCATAGGATTCACAGAGACAACGTGCCTTTATTCCAACTAAGAACAGATACGTCGTCGTTGTAAACAGGAAGAGTTTTTACTGCGCGCTCGTTACATCGGCGCGTCACGTGGTAAGGATGCCATTTCCGAAAAAGTGTTGCTTTTTCTAACTCATTGAAAATGCAATTAACTTTCTGGTTCATATATGAGCTGTTTAATACGCAGGTTTTTTTACTAAACTATGGGAAGTTAATCTTTGAGTCACTGAGATATTCGAACTTAAACTATCGTGAGAAATATTTCAAAATATTTAGATCAGTACGGTTTCACTCACTATTATTTATAGTCGCTAAAAATAATTTATGAATCCGAAACATGTCGCCAAAAGCGACTAGAAATAATAGTGAGTGAAACCGTACTGTTCTAAATATTTTCACTGAGATATGTTGTACATCTAAGAATCCGGCCTGTTTTGTAATGACACGAAAGCCGAGCGGGAAGAGTAACTTGATCATGAGTTCGTGTGGTTGAAAAAATAAGCGGCTTTAAGAGGAGAAAAGTTCTCAGTTTCATAAAACGTGGTCGTTATAGGATTCCGTAGTTCACAAGGAAGCCTTATAGTTTCGTCTTGTCCATTTGTCTGTCTGTCTACGGCGTTACTGTACAAAGATACAAAAGTGAATAAAGCTCAAAATCCAACTTAATTTAGCTCAAACTTTTGTACTTAGTGCACACCAGTTTGTGGTACAAGGTGTGGGAGTGCAAGGGGTGCAGAAATAGAGTCCCCAATCTTATTTTTGACCACCTTGTATTTTGATTAGCGTATACTGTCCCATTGCTAAGCAAAACCTCCCTATTCTCCACACATATTTGTCCCAGGTAACATTTGCCCAGTCCAATAGAAATATGGGCAGATCATCCCGTCATCTCCGTTTGTAGAGTACTTACGTAAAATTTATGGAAAATGTGTAACCAAATTTTATTTTTTTTGACTTTTTTAACGAGCGATTTGACTTTGCGTATAAATGTTTTGTATGTGATCAAGGTGTTTAGGAGACTTTTTGGAGTTAATTTTGAATAGTGTATGTTTGTATGGACTGAACATGATCCAACATGCACTTATTTGGTATTCTGGTAAGGAGGTAAAACCGGACAGACTTTAAGCAATTACACAGATAACAGCGTGAGTACCTACCTAGGTATTTAATCGACGAAAATCCTCAATATTCATGGCATACGAGTTTGTAGTAGGTAATGCAGGTGTTTTCTGTAATGAAAATAATGAAGTGAACTGGGCGCGTGATGACAATCGTACCTACGACCTACGATACAATGAAAAGAAAAAAATATTATACCTACTATTTAAGTTTCGATTGGCGTTTTATATCAACGACGTTTGTCATCTTGGCTAGGCCTCCTGACGATAAAGTTCACTTTGTTTTAATCTGAACATCCTACTTGTTTTTTTTTGCTATGGTTTTGATTTGCTTTCTTCAGAAAAGAAATACACTTTGTATAGGTAGTACTTACCTCTGGTGAAGTGGTTGGTGGTGACAATTTGTATCCGAATTCTGAGAAATAGCAGGAATGTGCAAACCCCATTTTCCTGCCTCAACATCATAATCGACGGAGCTCATCGGCAGGCTGTAGGTAAGTACGTAGTAGGTGGGTATGGTATCGAAAAAATTAAAATATTACAGACATACCTATAATATTTTCAGCATTTTCTTTTTTTACTACTAAAGTTAATCATCCACTTGTTCTCTTTTAATTGAAAAGCTTCTTTTGTCATAAATTTGTACATATCTACTTAAGGTACCAACCTTGTCTCATCTTTTTTTATCTCATTATGTCCCGTCCACTATCATGTTGTGTACAATCCTGGAATGCTTCTGTAATATCACGTTCATATCCTTCTCACGTTCACTCTGGGCATTTAAAAACAACACCGATCTTAATTGACAGCAATTACTTCTACATTAATTACGTCAGAGTAACGTTATTCTAAACAAATGAATACGAATCATAGATTCCCCACGCCGCTCTCTAATGCGATTATAATAATGGCACCTTCACCAAAAACCAGCCACTCGAATTTAAGCTTTGATGTAGTTATCAAAAAATTTAAAAAGTTTTGAGCGGTTTTTGTAAACACGGAATTTGGAGCTACTCTATTAATGAAGGTGTTTCCGAATTTAACTATCATGTTTATCTGCCTCGATAATTGTTATAAATGAAGCGTAATCTGGCGGAGGCAGCCATTAGCCTGCCCCGCGGCACAACCCGACCACTGCATTATGAAAATCATTCGTTTATTTTGATGATTAACCGAAGATCCTAACAGATCTTTTATTGCCTGTAATTTTCCTAATGGAATCGAACCGAGTTAACTAGATACCTAGAAACGAACATTAATTAGGTCGTAACATCCTTATAATGTTGATACTTATAGGTAACTAGGTAGTTACAAATTTAAACAAAAGATATGACAAAATCTAATATTTAGACGAAGAACCTAGAAAGTAACCTACCGTATGGTAGTTCAATCACGCTATCGCAAATATGATCTACTCAATCTGCCGAAGTAGATATGTACATAGGAACTTAAATAAATCCACATTATTACAAACACTTCCATATCAGTTGGCCGATCACTCAATAGATTTTTAAAATGCGCAATGACATTCCTTTACCACACACTATGGGATAACTACACTAACTAATAAAAGAACTTTGTTCATTGCGGGCCCGAGGCTGATTGTAAATATTTAAGTATATGATCAAGCGTTATTGTAACTTGAATTACTTCTATGATAGGAATAGTGTCAGCCTCTAGTAAATGCAGCAGTGGGCGGTGTCGGTACCGACGCATGCAGTTTCCCACGGCACAGATGTCCTTATGTGCTCCCAGAACGCCGGCGCAAAGAATGATTAGTACTGATTAATACGATTCAGGGACGAAGACGAGTAACGGAAGGCGGCGCCAGCGTAACGTGCGGAGAATCCATACAACCCGAAGGTAACAGGGGGCAACATCATGACGTGGACAATTATTGTCAATATGAAATGCCCTGAGACATCAAATGTTTTAAACTACTTATTGCCTGACGTCCATTGGCTCGTTGGGTGGATGACGCTCGAAAAATCGTGGGGCACATTTGGATGACACTATAGCCCAGGACCGGGATAAATGGCGTACCTACACGAAGAGAGGCCTATGCTAAGCAGTAGGCGACTGAAGGCTAAAATGATGACGATGATGAAACTACTTATTGTATAAGGAGAGGCTACCTACTCGTGTCCTTATATTGTGTTCTCTCGGCCGGCATAATTAATTGTGCTCAGAAGAATTGTGTGACATGGTGACAGTCGAATTGCTCGCGAGGGTGACGGTATTCCTCACAACCTTGAACGGGTCACGTATCCTGAAAACTAACCGTAGATATTTTTAGATAGACAGTATTAGTATGGGGTTCTTTAAAAACCCGGCAGGCCACGCTCGGTCTCGATTGAAACCCAAAGTTATAATAGTAAGTTGACTATAAGTAGTAGCCAAACTAAAAAATAACACTGGATCCATGTTTATAGAAGTAATTCTTTTATAATTATTAAGGTCAGACAATATAGTATAGTTTTCAAAAATGTTTACCGTTACAAAAATGGTAGGGTATCTAAAAATAAAGCCATGTTGATATGTTTAAAGCCAGCTGGTGGATCGAGCTTTATTTATTAAGTGTATGCAAGAAAATTGTCGGTCAGGCATTTGCTTTTCTATTACCATAGCATACATGTAGCGTGGGAACGCACAATCAGGTCGCTCGCATATAATAAAGACTCCTTCGTTGGGCCTCATGGCGAAATAAGAAATCCATCATTTGAAATATTCATTTTTAATTCGTATTTAATACATAATTAATAATATAATAACTACAATATTGTTGGTAGAAAATGAAAATTATAATATTGTTGTTAGAAAATATTCGCAGTTTAACACATTCACTGCCCCCAACGCACATGTGCGTGTCATACAAGTTTGTTTCTAGGCCACGCCCCCTGGAAGTGAATGCGTTAAACTATGTAAACTCACTGCTATGTTATGGTATTACTCTTCCAAGGTTCCTGGAGGCGTATTTAATTCAGATTGTACTTAATAAGAGGTTATGAATTTGATTTGGGTTTGTAATGGATATGATCTCTCAATGTCAAAAGGGGCGTTAGTGATTATAGTTATTTTCACCTCAGCAGCTCGAACAAGCCTACTTTCGTCACTCCCTGGACGTGCGTGGAAGTGCGACTTTCCTCACTCCAGGGAGTGAAACAATGTAGCTTTTTAATTTAGTGAAGGCCATGAACTTCATACTACGGTACGGTACGGTACGGTCCGGTCTCGTATCGTACATATTATAATACTTTTTTTTCTGTTTATTCTGTGTAATTCGAAATACATTTTAACCTTTAATATGTTCTCACTACTGAGGTGAAAAATTATGTGTGCAACACGAGAGCAAAGTTATTTTACATCTCGTGTTTTTGAGTCCCTCGCTACGCTCAAGATTCAATTATAGAGTCTTTCGCTTTCTCGGGACTCAAAATAAACACTCGCAAAAAAAACAACTTTCCTCTCTTGTTGCACAAATAACTATTGCGCAACAAGAGAGGAAAGTTGGTTTTTCTTGCGAGTGTTTATTTTGAGTCCCGAGAAAGCGAAAGATTCTAAGGTAGAATCTTGAGCGTAGCGAAGGACTCAAAAATACGAGATGTAAAATAACTTTGCTCTCGTGTTGCACACATAACTTTTCACCTCAGTAGTGAGAACATATTAAAGGTTAAAATGTATTTCGAATTATACAGAATAAACAGAAAAAAAAAGTATTATAATATGTACGATACGATAAGATACGATACGATACGATACGATACGATACGAGACGAGACGAGACCGTACCGTACCGTACGGTACCGTACGGTACGGTACGGTACGGTACGGTACGGTACGGTACCAAACCATAAAAAAAATGTAATAGAAGTATGAAGTTCATGGCCTTCACTAAATTAAAAAGCTACATTGTTTCACTCCCTGGAGTGAGGAAAGTCGCACTTACCTACACTCAATTTCTGCTTATAGCTACACTATTTCAGGTTCAGCAGTCTCAGTCATGAAGTTTTATAACAGGCTTCATATTGCTGTAATGATGAATTATTACTAGCCACGATTAAAGTCCGTTTGTTATTCTCGTAATAAATATCCTCTGCCATATGCATAGCACCATATAAGGTTGACAGGGATTTGCATTAATCGCACACTGCAATGCATGTGCAAAGTGAAACACAAAGGCACCATTTTGAAAGGGTTCCATAACTGTTAGAAAAAGTCTAGATTTTTTTTACCGCCATAATGAATTGAGTAAATACCAATACTATACATCGTAATATATAGTCTGTCCGTGTGTCTGTCACCAGGCTGTATCTCATGAAACGTAATAGCTAGTACAGTTGAAATTTTCACAGATGATGTATTTCTGTTGCCGCTATAACAACAAATACTAAAAAGTCCGTACCCTTGGCGGGCGAGTACGACTGGCACTTGTCCGGTTTTTTACTGAAACCGTATACCTACCTCAGAATAGTTTACTTTTGAATTAAAAATTGTTGTTCCCTCTTATGTGGAATACCCTACGAGAAGAATCCTTAATATATCCTTAGTATACCTGCGAATATCTCCTGAACTTCCCAAAACCCACCCCCATTATGTAAGAAACTTTAAATACATAAGCCGGTATATTTTCATGGCCTGTGATTTTCCCACATTGCATTGTAGCGGCGCAGTAGTGGGGGTTGTAGTCCGGAGTGGGGGGGCAAAGGGAGGGGGGGAGCACCTGCCGTAATATCCTATTTATGAATAATGTTTTATTCTAACAGCGTGCGCAAGGCAAGAACACGGCAGGGCTGCCTCTAATTTGATTATTGTTATTTCGAGGGCGAAAAGTTGCGGTGTCTCCTGGAATCATAAATAGTTTACTGAGGTCATTATCATTATATTTGCTGCTTTAAATAGGTTATTTAATATTCACTGAATTTTATCGAGATATCATCTGCATCCATTTACTACACGTCGATTAACTTTTTAGTAAAAATGTGCCAGTACCTGTAATGTTCTATTTAATATTCACTGAATTGTATCGAGATATCATCTGCATCCATTTACTACACGTCGATTAACTTTTTAGTAAAAATGTGCCAGTACCTGTAATGTTCAAATAACTATATAATATATATCATAAGAGGCAGTATAAACTGAGGCATTACTGCCTCTTATCATTCGGCTATAGTGCCATTAATCGAGTGCTTATTATCTGTAATTTGATGGAGAATATGTAAGACACTGCAATATGCACGATATTACCGTGATTAATCCATTGCCAATGATTTAATTAATGTTTTATACACGGCTCAAAGCCACGGCCTGAATGCATTTCCAAAGGTCAACAACTGCCATACATTCTTAGAATAAAAATCCAATATGTTTTCAAAGTGTATATACAAGCGCTTAAATTATAGCAAATCTATAATAAAATAGCCATTAATCATTAGGTTTTTAAATAACTACTCCTAGCCGTCGTATTATAACGCTCATTCAATGTGATTTGCAGTTTATTTAATTAATTAATACAGTGTGTGTAGGCTGACAAATGCCACGCCAAACAACTGACAGCTGTCATGCTCTACGATAGTAGAAACTATGGGTAGAAACCAAAGAGTAAAGTAAGTATAATAGACAAATAGTGCCCTCTTGAAGCATTTTATGGAAACTCATTTGAAAGCACCATCCCTGATTTGCTTCCGAAACTAACTATGTATGTGTTCGTTCACAACAACATATACAACATACTCGTACGTATGTGTACTTTCGTCCTACATAATATATTATTCGGTCTACTTGGGCGGTCAAAAGTAAATTTTTTGTTTGATTTCTTGTAACTTACAAAATATTTTTTATTACAAGGTATCAAACAAAAAAAATGACTCTTAAGCCGCCCAAGTAGACCTATATTATATTATAGAAAAGGTTTTAAAGAGTGGAATGAATATAACAAAAACATAATAGTAAAGTAAGTAAGTATTTTTATTTCTTTCAATTTGGCATACAAAGATAGTATCTAATAAGAGCCGGTGTACGAGTAAGTACCAAGTATGTATGTTGAACCACCGCTTGCAGCTTCTTCTCTAGGTATATCAATTTTCTTTGTAATAATTGCCACTAGGAGAATTTCGGGTAATATCGCCACGCCACGCTCTGTAGCTTCGAACACAGTTTGCTCCAGATATTCTCTATAATTAACACATTAGTAATGATGTCATAATTCGAATCCAACTGGTAGCTAAAGAATTTCAGGCATAGGTCTCATCTAGCTCGTCTAAGCAGGTACCTCCATAGATGCGCTCCAGTTCCTTCCACGTGTCGTTAGCGGAATCAAATCGGACATGTTTGTAATGAAAATTATAAAGGTTTTCATAGCTAGTTATTTCATCGCTTGTTGCCGTGAGCGCTAACGATGGTATTTTATTTTTACCTTCGAGAATATCTAAACCTCCCGGCATTTCCTCAAACACTATTAAAATTTTAAGCCTCCAGGTATTGTTATATTGGGAGGCTAATTTCCCTATTTGAATCTTTCTCGTATTAAATGCTTGCTCCATTTTTTCTCGGTTACACTTTCAGTAATCAGCTATCAAGTTTTTATTTGCAAATATGTAAGGAAATAAGCCATGCAAATACAATAATAATACGTCACATTAAAAAGTAATAGAGAAAAAAGAAGCTTATATCTGTTTATGACATTTATTTCTGTCTGACAGTAAACAACAGTTGCTAGGTAACAACATTATAAATAAAGAAAGGTCTTGACAAACCAGGTATATGCAACCTTTTCAATGTTGTATGAAATTCATGCCTTAAAATTGTATAAGTTTATAGTGACGACTTTACGCAATTTTTCTTTCTTTCTTTCAAATTGCCTCCATCATCCTCCATCTTTACTGACGTTAACTATATTCCTAATGCCCCCCCCCCCGGTAGAAACTCACTTATCTAAAGCACTGAAAACTAGTAGTAGCTGCCGCTCAAGTTACCAATAAGAGGGAAATATGCAAAAAAATATATTTTATTAACATTATTTATGGCTAAATTATAAGTATCAGTATTGTTACTCCACTTTGGGCATAAATCAAATTATTTTTTTAAATAAAAAGTTGAGTATAGATGGCAGCACCAGTCTCTCGCGCTATATCGTTATTCCGTAAGGACTTCGTATAGGAGGTGCAAACGTTACTGCTTGCCCTTAGAGTTGGTCAAAGACGCCTAGTCTACTAAGATGGCATATCAGTATTTTTGTTCATAATTTATTGATAAAACCAATTTACATTTAAAACCAATTCACATTACCAACCCAATCAAAGGAAAGTTTGATGTTCTTATATATTATGTAGGTATCTTGATGTTATGATGATCAATATCAGAACAGATATTTCCATTGAATCATTACAGCTAACAAATGAGCTGCAACAGCAATAAAGCTCTGAAAGTGTTCGGAAGTATTTCCATAAATCCGCATTCCGTGGCAGCCCTGCGCTTATTGCTTGCTTTGTTTCGCGCGGCGGGGGGCGGGGGCAGCTCGCGCCGCCCGCTCTGTGCGGTAGGGTTGGCGACCAACTTCATATTCATTGCTCTCATTTGAATACTTTTCGTAGATGACTAGAAGTTTCACAGGTTATTTCTTTCTTCTAAAAGTTCTTATTATATATATATGTTGAAAATTTGTTTCTCGTTCAGGGTTTAGCCCATTAAACCCTGAACGAGAAACAAGAGACTCTCTTCGTGTAAAGATAAATAAAAGCTACAATAATAACAAGACATATGTACTTACTACGACCACTAGGTAGGTACTTTAATATAGCCAATATGGTCATCAAATATCGTTCCAGTAGCTCAAGGCAAATATATATTCATATTAGGTTAGTACTTATGTTAAGCCAAATATTACGCATAATTTCTTAGATAAACATTACCCGTTCATCTTCGATACTAGGATAAAGAATGTTTTCAAGTCTCGTAAAATGAATAAAGCTCAGTAAATAAGAAACACGGCAACAAAGCAGGTACAATTAAACGGCGGCCCTGCGGGGACGCGGTCTTTAATTAATGGAATAACTCCAGCCGTGCTCGAGTTTGGTCACCCCCACCCTCCCCCTGCAGATGCTGGGCGGCGAGGGGGAGGGGGGCTCGTTACTGCACTCTAAACGGCGAGAAATCTTTAAAATATGGCCGCGTCGGGGCACATGTGTTTGTTATAAGTTGAGTGTCGATAGTTGATGTAGGTGCTTGTATGATTCATTACTGCCATCGGCCGTATTTTAACTAAACCCTAGTTAGGGGAAAGGGGGATTAAACCGGATACTGGTTAAAACCAGATATCTCTATTTCAAATTCTAACTATCGCTAACTCGTTCAAGTTATAGCACAGACGGAGAACGCTGAGTAAGCGTGCAAGGAGCGGAATAGTTTGTTTTTCGTTTAACGAGTGCGTAGCAAAAAAAAAAAAAAGGCGTTTGATCTATCGTCATATTTTTGCGTAAAACTTTTATGGCTGTGGGGTAGAAACAGACGGGATGATATCGGATACACGTTTCAGTATATATTTCTTTAATTTTAGTAATGAAAACTCGTGAAAGTTACCTTAAGAAATACTTTTAGTTTATACTTACCTAGTCTTGGTTTGTAACATATTCATGTACATTTTGCTTTTCTCTTTTTCAAAATAAAAAAACCCGGCCAAGTGCGAGTCGGACTCGCGCACCGAGGGTTCCGTACTTTTTAGTATTTGTTGTTATAGCGGCAACAGAAATACATCATCTGTGAAAATTTTAACTGTCTAGCTATCACGGTTCACGAGATACAGACTGGTGACAGACAGACAGACGGACAGACGGACAGCGGAGTCTTAGTAATAGGGTTCCGTTTTTACCCTTTGGGTACGGAACCCTAAAAAGTAGTTTAAATCTCTAGAAATTTTGGTATTCGGATTTAACCGCATATACGAGGGCTGTTCTGAACGTTGTTAACTGCCCCGGCTGTACTCATGCGATCTGAATAATATTTATATAATTGTGAGGATTCTTTCAGTTCTTATTGAGATGGTGTAAAATGATTTTAAGAAAACGCTTAGTTTTATATTGTATATTTTTTTAAACTTTGATGTACGTGAGGGAGATCAGTTCTTGTGACTCCATGTGTGCTATCATTTTATTATATAAATTATTTAAACTTAGATTATAGAATAGAATAGAATAGAACATTTTTATTCAACATCACATGAAATGGCAGAGTTAACAGATAGCGTAGTACATTTTTTACAGATAAACCTTAAATTTAGACTTACAAAACTAAGAAATTGAGTTGCACATCAGAGAGAAATATTCATGCGTGTTAAATAGGAGCTTGCCTCAGCATAATGTTGCAGTGTATTTACTACAACGCTGGTTTTCAGGCAGACCCTTGATACATTATCCCTTACTCGCTGTTAGTCGAAAACTAAATGGCTTAGAATTATGTTAACATGTATGTATGAGTGTAAACTATGTTTTAGAAATTGGACAGAACAATTGCTGGTATAGTGTGTAAGCAGAATTTAATAGTTACATATGTATTAAAGAAGTATATAAGCTTATGATAGATAGATATGAGTGCAAAAATATTTAATATAGATAAGAATAAATAAAGACATAAGGTGCATAGATATAATCATTTTAAATATGACGGCGTGGGTCTAGTACCAAGAGGTAGCGAGTTTTGTATTACTAAAAGATATTGTTTAAAACGCAATTTAAAACTACTTATTGTATTTAAGTTTTTGAGGGGTGGAGGTATATTATTCCAGCATTTCGTTGCTGTATATTTGAAGCTACCTCAAATGCAGCAGTATGGTGACGTGGTAATACCAACTCGTCACAAACCGATCTGATGCCATACAAGCTCGACCTGCTTGCGCGCCAAGTGAACTTATCGAACAGATACTCTGGCTCTGATGTTTTAAAAACTCCAAACAACAAAGATGACAGGTGCAGTTCTCTGCGAAATGCCATTTTGAGAATACCTGCTGAGTTCAAATAAGGTGTCACATGCTCTCGTGGCGGAATTCCGAAGCAATAACGAGCACATGCATTCTGCACTCTCTGCACTATACGATCAGTGCGGGCTAGTAAACGTGGACCGTAGACTATGTCCGCATAATCAAATTTAGAAAGTACTAAAGAATTACAAAGCTTGATTCGCAGATCGACGCTGATAAAATTCCGAATTCGATATAGTATTGTGAGTCTATAAAATGCGTTTCTTGTAATTTCCGCAATATGCCCCTCGAAACGCAAAGATTCATCCATTATTAATCCCAGATTGCGTGCCTCCGATACACGTTCTACTTCTTCTCCCGAGATTATAACTGCTGGTTTATGGTGTTCGATCCGCTTAAGTTGATTTTTAGAGCCAAATACCATAACTTTAGATTTACTTGGATTTAACACCAAGCAGTTGGACTCTGACCAGGCTGTAATAATTTCTAAATCTTCATTTAGTTTCGCAACAGCGTGTCCTGTATTATTTGGATTAAATGAGATGTAGATTTGAATATCATCAGCATAAAGGTGGAACTTACAATGCTTTATGGAGTCACGGACATCTGTGGTATAGAGAATAAAAAGCAGTGGACCCAAGATAGAGCACTGAGGTACCCCTCTGGAGACAGCAGATGGCTTTGACTTTGCACATAACCCTCTATCATTTTGAAGTTTAACGATCTGCGAACGACCACTAAGATAACTGGCAAACCATGCAACTGTCTGTGACTCAAAACCGTAGTATTTCATTATATGAATGATGATTAGGTTTTTAGGTTCTGTTAATTGCGAATCCGGACCCTTTTATGTACGTCTAAATCGTTATGATTGATTAAATATCATTTGTGACTAAATATGACTTAATAGGTGTCGACAATAAGTCATTTCATTAAAGGTAGAAATCTCAGTGTTCAGTTATCAAAAAATGTGCTTTATATAAAAATATTTATCAATAACTTATACATGGGAAACTGCAGGAGTAACCAAATAATTATTCCCCGGTAAATTTAAGTTCGAGTTTCTACACATATCGTAACAATGTTTATCTCTTCAAAAAAATCTCTTTCTCTGTCTTTCTTAAATTTATAGTTTCAAAAAATGAATCACGATCTAATTACTGTCCGGTTATACTATCCGGTTTTACGCCACCTTCCCCTAGTTACTTAAAGGTAACGGTGTGTCGAACTGTAACATTGTACTATAAATCAAAATGTATGGTGTGTGGGTTACCATATTTAATTAACATTACCAATTCAATTCAACCCAATGTTGCTCAGCACAAGAATCGGGGAAGCTAGGGAGGGGTAAAGGCGTCAGCAAGCGTACAATTTCTCCTAGGGCTCCTTTGTTATGAATTAATTTTAAATTCCTCCATAACCTAATATTCAAAATAAAAACATAGATTAAATAGAGTGGTACTGTCATAGTAGATTTTGTAACCACTGTAAATTCCCTGCCATCCATCGACATACTTTAAAACTAAAAATGAAGATTTATAAAAATACGTTAAAATGTTTTTAAATATGGATAAATGTTTTTTTTTTATTTGCATTAATTATTTTATGATTTTGACCCATGTTCTTTCACTGATATGCGTTAAAATTGTTAAATAACAAACGAAACCGTCAACGCCATCTATACGACAGTAGGCCAAATAGCTAGTAGCGCCCTCTGAACGAGAATCAAATTTTCTTGATTTTCGAGGCACGTTTTTCCTTAGACTGTATCCATCTATTACGGAGTTATATCTATCTTTGCCTAAAGAGATTCTTGCTCTAATGATATTTTTTGTTCAATAACTCGAAGGCAATAAAAAGTAGTGGTTAGTAGTTATTGTTAACAATAAGGTTTTGAACACAGTTCATATACCTCTAGAATAAAATACTTGTGATCTCAGTCGTATTTATACGCCGGGTTAGCTGCAGAGAAACTCGGCCCCTTCTGCATACAAACTTTTTTGCAAACGTGTCCGCAGGTGCAGGTCAATGTGCATCTTACATTCCTACTCGTTGTTAGACTTTTATTAGGTAACACTTGCATAGTACCACATAACATAGTTTGGTAATCAAATGCCTTAACTTTGGACCCTATTATTTATAAAACTATGCAGGTCCCCATATACTTACTTATTTATTTATGTAAATGACGATCTCAACGTCATCTTAGAGCCACTTTGCGTTATAACCAGTGAAGAGTAATGTTACCTAATACCAATCAATATAATCTCTTAGTAACTTGTAACAAGTTGTAATATACCTACCTACTACTACTACCTACCTCTTTTGTTTCAGGTAACTCGCGTCGTGAAGGCTCGGCCGTGATGAGTGCTTGCTCTGATACTACGCGCCCTTCGTAATGCTCTTCTCAGACTAGAGAGTCTCAGTGGATTTTTAGTGTCAGCGTCAGAAACGGACTCATGATTTAAGAAACTGTAATTAAAAACAATAAAAAACCTTGATTAAAAATCTCATTGTTAATAATGTGACGAAATGATGGTTTTTATTAAGAACGAATCAGTTTTTAGTATATCGTTTACCAAACATATATAAATTTGCTCGACAATTCTGCTATGGTTTACAACATGGGCATAAGGCATGACATGACTATACGAGAAGTACACACAAGGCTATCTAATCTTCTATTTCATTCCTATTCCGTTTAATTTTTTTTAAACGGAATAGGAATGAAATAAAAGAAGTTTGGTAAGTGTTAAGAATTTTGTCTTATTTTTACCCGTGTCTTATATTACCCCACCTGACCCTACGTGGATAGACTTTCACACAGTTTTTGACAGTGCTTTTTGTAAACGATTATCTGCTTGGGGGTCTAGCCAAGATGACAATAATTGACAAACGCGAAACGAAAAGAAAAACTGTTTCGGGATAATAGATGCTACGAAAAATCAAGTGACTATTTCCATACATAAATTATTTTAGGTTCGATTGACGGCTTCTGTCAACGATTGGCGTGGATAGACTTTCTTTTATTTAATCTTCATTTCTCATGCTCTGAAAGAGGGTCATTGTTGTTCTAAAAGGTGTGCAGAAAATTATACGTTTCTGCACTAGAGCATTTTACATTCCAAGTACGATTTTAATTTTTTTTTACGATAAGCAATTGAAATTTGGGTTTAAATAGATTTGTTATACAATATAAATTCTGTTTTTTACTCCCCATTCCATAGATAACGATATTTATGCCTAAATTGTTAATTGAAAGTACCCTCAAGTAATACTTTAAAAAATTATACTTTAAATCATTTTACGGTTTAAACTCACTTGTTTTAGTCACTCGCGCGACATGTTTCGGAGAGCCTAGGTCTCCTTTCTCAAGCACTAATAGTAAAAGTAAGGTAAGTAGTAGTAGTAGTAGTAGTAATGATTAAATGTTAGTATGTCTCACAACAGTTTAAATTCGGAAATTATACTTTCTTTAATTATATCTTTAAAAAAAAGTACATGAATTTTCCTTTTTTCGTATTCCATATTAAAAGTAGAGTCTTTAACTCGGGTGAAAAGCATCATTTCCTCCCTTGGTTAACAATCTACTATTGTCACGGTGAACTATTATAGTTACTACACCTTATAAAACAAAGTCCCGAACCGCGTGTGTTTGTTTCTATGTAAGTATGTTCGCGATAAACTCAACAATTTCGGAACGGATTTTCATACGGTTTCCACCTATCAATAGAGTGATTTTTGAAGAAGGTTTAGGTGTATAATTTGTTAAGGTTTTGTGTAACCCGTGCGAATCCCGGGCGGGTCGCTAGTAAGGATAATCTATATATATAAACGTAAAAGTCCTGACTAACTGACTGACTGACTGACTGACTCACTTAAATCAACGCCCAGCCCAAACCGTTGGACCTAGAGAGCTGAATTTTTCACAATAGATAGCTTATATGACGTTAGTGGATGGTGGTGAAAAAGGGGTTGAAAGTTTGTATGGAGATCATAAATTTTTTTGAGTGCGGGACTTGAAACTTTGTATAAAGGCATATTATTGAAATACTAGAAAAGTAATTTCAGCGTTTTTGAAAATTCATCCCTTAAATTGAAATTTTGTCGTGGTCCTAATTTTATTTTCAGCTAGGTACTTGAAACTTCATAGAAATATATATAATTAAAAGAGAAAAAAACTTATTTCAGCATTATTGAAAATTCATCCCCCAAGGTGGTAAAAATGGGGTTGAAAGTTTGTATGGAGATCAAATATTTTTTTGAGTGCGGGAATTGAATCTTTGTATAAAGGCATATATTATTAGAATACAAGAAAAATAATTTAAGCGTTTTTAAATATTCATCCCCTAAAAGGGTTAAAAAGGGGTTTAAAGTGAATCTATTACAAATGCTTTGAAACTTCTTAGAAAGGCATTGTATAAGATTCCACAAAAGTTATTTCAACGTTCTTAAAAATTCAACCCCTAAAGGGGTTAAAAAGGGGATGTAAGTTTATATGTGGTACAAATTTTCTTTTAAGCTAGGAACTTGAAACTTGATAAAAAGGGCATTATATTAAAATAGACGAAAATTGATTACTTACACCGTTTTTGAAAAGTTTGTATTAATAGTTTCGGGAGCGATTTTTTTTTTAAATAGTGGACTTGTAAATCTTCTAAGAGAGTCGAGAGGGATTATATCGGGAACAATTTTTTTCAGTTAGGGTCTTGAAACTTCGTAGTTTGTGAAAGACAAATTTCATGCGTTGTATAATTATTAACAAATGATTAACCGTCCCTACTGATATCTTTTGCTGCATAATGTTCTATATTATGCTCATGTAGAATATATAACCACCAACATACAAATCCACGCGTACGAAGTCGCGGGCAACAGCTAGTAAATAATAAATAGGCATTGAAATGACAAACCGATATTTTCTTAGTTGACTGATCCCCGGTTATCACGTGAGCTGATTCTGACAAACTGCACAAGGCAACCATCCTATTTGTTTTCCGTGCGAGAACATCTATACTTTAGTTTTTCCATGTATATTTATGGACCTCCATCTTTGTCGCGTAAAAATAGCTCCCGTTCTGCACCTTACATTATTATGATTTAGTGCAGTTGCAGTGCTGCAGCCGCCCCACCCGCAACTGACCCAGGGGGTCAGTGGGGGGTGGGGGTGGAAGTCAGTGAGTAATAAAGCCGGCCATATTTCACACTTAGCCCGTAATGAGCGCGCGCCCAAATAATTGGATCACGTACATAACTCATTATTACCTCGCACCTTACTTCGCCGTGCGAATGTATCATTACTCCCCTCCCGCTCTTCCCCTACAAGCAACTTCTATTACCTGCGTTTCAACGGCACCTGAAAATTTAAGCTCTGATTTGTGATAAGATAAGTGAGTTCGGTAAGCAATGCACACTATCGAAAATCGCTTTATATTTATTGTGGTTTAAGTGATCTAGACACGCGGCAGCGTGTCCAGCCAAGTTAAAAAAAAAAGGAACTGGCGACGCCGTGTTAGACGTATCTCTGCTATCTCAAAAAACACAGTTTTGAGTAAATCGACTTTAAAGTTTTCGGTGAGCGTGAAAACTAATAAACTCATATATTTCGTGAGTTTATTGAGTTAAGTCATTTTTAATATGTGTTTTGTGTTTCAATAGACGTGAAGAATAATATTTCTTTACTTTTTTTTTGTAAAAATACATAGTTTTTGAAATAAGCGCATAAACATAGTTTGGCGTAACCACTGTTTCATACATTTGGTGGTTGCGCGTAACTATGTTAACTTAAAGTTAGACGAGTTCGTTGTATGAGCGCTCATACTATTTCGCGTGGCCACGGCTCGCGGGCTTATTGAGGTTTTCGTTTATCTAAAGTTAGAAGACTACATTGTATCAACTTTTAGTAAAACGTGTAACCAGGGCATGGGGAATATTGAGGTGGTCACGCGTAGTTCTTTTATCTTAAGTTGTAAGAGTTCGTTGTATTAGTGCTCCTAGTAAAACGCGTAACCAGACTACACAAGATAATCCATTTTATAATATGCTAACTCACATTACATACAAGGAGCCCGATTTCCATCAGTCCTTACATCATTGGTTATAAATCGATTGGTGGAAAGAGCCTTATGTTTAATAGCGTATGCATGTATTGCATGTTTGTATGTATGTATGTATGTGTGTGTGTATGTATGTATGTATGTATGTATGTATGTATGTATGTATGTATGTATGTATGTATGTATGTATGTATGTATGTGTGTATGTTTGTTTGTATGTACTTTATTTAATATTTAATCCCAGTAAGTGTAAAAGTCGGAATTAACGGCAGAAGGTCAGTTACTCCAAAATGTTTAACCGCCTTAAAAAAAAGGTTCTCAGTTTGACCCGTATGTTTGTCCGCGATTATCTCGCGTTTGGCTAAACCGATTTTGATGCGGGTTTCAGAAGTGTTTGTTACATTCTGGAGAAGGTTTTAGTATACATAGAGCTGAGCTGATGCTGAACTCTGGCTGTACCTAGTGGAACTCAGGTTTGGTGCAACATAGGCACACGCTGTTTTGGTCATCTAACACGTCTTAATGAGCACTTGGGGGAGCAGTACCCAAAATAAAGCTGATGCTGAACCATGGCTGTACCTAGTGGAACTCAGGTTTGGTGCAACGTAGGCAAACGTTGTTTTGGTCATCCGACACGCCTTGATGAGCACTTGAGAAAGCAGTACCCAAGATAGAGCTTATGCTAAACCCCGGCTGTACCTAGTGGAACTCAGGTTTGGTGTAACATAGGTACACGCTGTTTTGGTCATCCAACACGTCTTAATGAGCATTTGGGAGAGCAGTACCCAAGATAGAGCTGATGCTGAACCCTGGCTGTACCTAGTGGAACCCAGGTTTGGTGCAACATAGGCAAACGCTGTTTTGGTCATCCGACATGCCTTAATGAGCACTTGGGAGAGCTGTACCTAATAGTGGAACTCAGGTTTGGTGCAACGTAGGCAAACGTTGTTTTGGTCATCCGACACGCCTTCACATTTCTCTCACTACACATTCGTAACAAGGCTTTACTTCGTAAAGAACTCATTTTAAAGACTAATTTATCATATTTTGAACAAACAACATAAAAAAACACCGGAACGCTAACTTAACCGGGTCAATATTACGTACGTAATGAAATGTAAATGTGACGTTTTCAATCAACAGGTACCACATTGTCGCTTACCATAAAGACGAAAATTGGTTGTATCTTTATACGAAAAACCTGTCAGAATGTCCTTATGATAAGCGACAATGTGGTACCTTTTGCTTGAAACTACACAAATAAACAAATACACGTGGCAAGGAGCGACCAGCCGCTCCCTCCGCGCCCCGCCCCCCGCCTCACCGCGAGCCGCCTATCGCCGTACTACCTGCGTGTGGTTACGCGAAACTATGATAACTCGAGATAGTAGATATCCAGTTTGCCGTAAAAAAACTGCGAAGAGTTACGCATAATTATTCTAACTTGAGTTAGAAGAGATACGCATAACTCAATGTCCAAAAATTCGAAAACGTCTATCTTAAAACATGAAATATCTCAGTAACTAAAGACATTTTTTGAAATTTTGTTTAAGTATTATGTAAAGCATAGTGTCTAGTTTCATTTTGCACTGGTTAGGCGTATCTCTGCTATCTAAAGATAGCAGAGATACGTCTGACACGGCAGCGCAGCAACCGTGTGTAATATTACACGAACCATTTCGAGCTACTTTTGACCCCTTCACAACTTGAAACCTGTTTAACCGGCACATATGAAATTTGGCATATTTATTCAAGCCCCTTAGCTTGTCCAGAATACAAAATTTCATCAACGTAGCTCAAACAGTTATTGAAAAATTCACGTTAAAAAACCGGCATTTTTGTGACTGTCTGACTGACTTATAGATCAAAAATCTAAAAAAAACCTAACCCACTTCCAGATGACCTAGAAACTTCAAATTTGGCATCAAGGTAGATTATTATGTGTGTAAACAGGGAAAAATCTGAAAATTGAAAATTGATCGATAGTTCGATGGAAAAGACCATATATTGATAATTTAGGACTTAATCGGTTAAAAACCTAACCCACTTCCAGATGACCTAGAAAATTGATATTTGGCAACAAGGTAGACTATTAGGCGTGTATACAGGGAAAAATCTCAAAATTAAAAATTGATCGATAATTCGATGGAAATAACCATATATTGATAATTTAGGACAATCGATCAAAAACCTAACCCACTCCCAGATGACCTAGAAACGTCAAATTTAGCATCAAGGTAGATTATTATGTGTATATACAGGGAAAAATCTAAAAATTGAAAATTGGATAATTCGATGGAAAAGACCATATATTGATAATTTAGGACTTAATCGGTCAAAATCCTAACCCACTTCCAGATGACCTAGAAACTTGATATTTGGCAACAAGACTAGATGTGTATACAGGGGAAAATCTAAAATTAAAAATTGATTGATAATTCGATGGAAAAAACATATATTGATAATTTAGGATTTAATCGGTCAAAAACCTAACCCACTTCCAGATGACCTAGAAAATTGATATTTGGCAACAAGCTAGACCATTAGGTGTGTATACAGGGGAAAATCTGAAAATTAAAAATTGATTAATAATTCTATGGGAAAAATATATATATATTGATAATATTAGATTAAATTAAGACTAATAGGTCAAAAACCTAACCCACTTCTAGATAACCTAGAAACTTGATATTTGGCATCAAGGTAGACTATAAAATAAATATACAGGTAAAAATCTGAAACCTAAATATTATTGATAATTTGATAAAAAAATACATATATGAATACTTAATAGATTGATAAAGACTTACAGACCAAAAACCTAACCCACTTCCAGATGACCCAGAAACTTGATATTTGGCATGAAGGTAGACTATTAGGCGTATACAAAGAAAAAAATCTAAAAACTGAAAATTTTAGATAATTGACCGAGCATTAGCGATTGTCTCCTTTTCAGGTTGGGCAAAACTGTTTTCCGGATGTTCTCATCTGGAGGTCGCATTTAGACATTTGTACTATTGTTCTGTGTTAGAGCACTAACATCCTGGATGCTTCGGGCCTTCGGTCCTCTGCGGAGCTGGGCCTTCGGCCTTCGCGTTTAGACACATGTACTAAGTGTGTCCCAGACTTAAATTTGTGACTACTTTACACCAAAATTATTACTTTAAATGTTATTAACCTTATATTATATATTTTGAAAATAAATTTATCTCTTCACTTCTGGGACACCCCAGTATTATTGTGTTTTAGAGCTCTATTATCCTGGACGCTTCGGGCCTTCGGCATTACGCGAAACTAGGCCTTCGGCCTTCGCATTTAGACACTTGCGTTATTGTTCTGTATTTAAACACTAATCTCCTGGACGCTTCGGACTTTCGGCCCTACGCGGAGCTCGGCCTTCGGCTTTCGCGTTAAGACACTTGTACTATTATTCTGTGTTAGAGCACTAACATCCTGGATGCTTCGGGCCTTCGGCCCTAAGCGGAGCTCGGCCCTCAGCCTTCGAATTTAGACACTTGTACAATTTTATTGTTCTGTGTTTAAGCACTAACAACCTGGACGCTTCGGGCCTTCGGCCCTATGCGGAGCTCGGCCTTCGGCCTTCGCATTTAGACACTTGTACTATTATTCTGTTTTTAAGCACTAGCAACCTGGATGCTTCGGGCCTTCGGTCCTACGCGGAGCTCGGCCTTCGATCTTCGGCTTTTATCTATGATAAATGCTAATAATTTCTGTACAAAAAGTAATGATATTCCTACAAAAACATAAATGTGAAATGGGAGCCAAGTTGTGTCGTTGTTGACTCCGGCGATAAAAAAATTGAGATCTATATGGGTGCCAAGTTCTGTGCTGTGTAGAAAATCCTGAAATTATAAAGGATTTGTCTTGGCTAGTTTTTACGTATAAATAAGCAATAACAAACAAATATAGTATAAATATTATATTTGTTTGTTACATTTCTATAATTTGGTATGTTGGTAAAAACTAGCCAAGTCAAATCCTTTATAATTTTTGGATTTTCTACACAGCACAGAACTTGGCACCCATATAGATCTCAATTCTTTTATCGCCGGAGTCAACAACGACACAACTTGGCTCCCATTTCACATTTATGTTTTTGTTGGGATTTATAATTACTTCGTGCACTGCGGTGTATTGTACATATATACAATGTGTGGCCTGTAATAGGAGCAAAAAATTAAACTGTAGGCTATACGCCTCAAACTAACCAACATTTGTTCAGCGACTTTTAAAAACAATAAAGACTTTAGACTTCGTATTTTTCATACAAAATAAATATTATCTTCAATGTACGCCATTATCATTGTGATTGACGTTGCCTGTCACACCTTAAACATAACAAAATTCGCAATACATTGCGTCTTGGAAAAAACTTTAAAGTGTATTAAAAATCAAAACACAAGTTATTTTTAAAAGTCGCTGAACAAATGTTGGTCGGTATGAGGAGTACAGCCTACAGTTTAATTCTTTGCTCCTATTACAGGCCACACATTGTATATACACTTCAACTATTTAACTAAATATAACCGTTTATAATGTGGAAGCTCTGGAAATCTATTATGTTATTCGGTTATTACCTAGTGGTAAATAGTGCAGTTTCCAAACCGGAGGTCGTGGGTTAGATCCCCAGCTAGTGCTAAATTTATACCAATCGCTTTTCGGTGCCTGATCGATTTTGGGCTAGAAGGTCAGAAGGCATTCGCTTTTGCAAAAACTGTTGCGTATAAATTAAATTCTTGGGACAGGATAAAGAGCGGACTCAGAGCAGGCTACCTTAGCGAACTGTAGCAGAAACTCGAGTCCGCAATAGGTACTCCTAATGTTCATAATATGTATTTATAGGAATAACATCACCATTAAATATGATGATTTTCCCCTATTCGCGATCTCCATCTGTAGCTCCTACAAATGCAGACGTCGGTGTTGCACACGTATATAGTTAATTAACACATTTAAGAAACATATTTAGATGAATAATATATTTAGATGAAATGATATAGAATTTATTTAAACTATATAGGTGGGCGAATCAACTTTTACGAGGCCAATTTCCTTGTCCCCGATAAAAAAAAACGTTTTTTCAAAAACCTAATATTTTTATTGCGCCTTTTTAGGGTAATGACATTTTTAGAACTATAAATATTTAATCAAGATATTAAGATTAGCAATTTGATTAGAATTTTAGCAAATTTATACGGTAACGCAGCAGAAGAAAATTTACTCCCATACAAAAATTGTGTGTCCCCAACGATAGCTATAGTCACACAATAGTAATTTCTAAGTTTAAACATAAGGTGACCTATTTTTATAATATCATTAAAAGAATCAGAATAAAATAGTACATTTAATCCATCCCATGCCAACATGCTTTAAGTTTTATAAAATTTTCGAGAATTTTTTAAATTGTTGTCCCTAAGCTAGCGTCCAATTTCAATTCTCCCGCGTTACTATAGAAGGTTGCAAAAAAATTTAAAGAGATGGCGTTGGTCGTGGCTCATGCGCCGGCGAAATATGCCTACGTTTCTGAGAACCCGCGTTGTCAAGGTGAAATCCCTGGCGGGGGGACGCCAGTCAGCGACGAGCTGCCGTCGGGTGTGCGTGACTTAATTGCTGCTCCCCTAAGTTACGTTACGTGTTTTGGTAAGTTTTTATCCTTATGTTTGAAAACTATTGAAATGTTGTGTGTTTGGTGTCTTATATTAACGCGATATATATGCAAATGTAATTGTATTAATAACTAACGTGATAATTTACTTTGTAGTTAAAATTTTCCCCTTCGTTACCGGTAACGCTGGAGAAACTTCTCTTACGTTACTGGTAACGTAAGAGAAAGTACGACTTATCCTATTTAACTCGCCATCGAACTTATTTGACCTATCTTTTAAATATTTATTATTAGTAAATACATTTAACGTGGAGTAATAAGAGTAATTATTGCTAATAAATGTCTCATAAAAATTCGTCACAACTTAAATGATTTTATGGCTAGATTATTAAATAAAGTTATTATTTACGTTGCAACTTAGCGACATTGTTTTATTTATTTCAGCAGTTAATGGTGCACACCTAGAAAAACAATGCCTCTAAGCGCCGCAGAAAAACAAAAACGGTATCGAGAACGATTGAAAAACAAACCAGAATTCTATGAAGAAGCTAAAAAGAAACAAAGAGAACGGTACCATAAAACTAAAAGATTAGTGAAAGACTTAACCCCTAAAGAAAAGTACAACGCTAACACGATTTGGCGTTTACGGAAAAGAGAACAGGCGAGAAAAAAAAAGATCGTAGAAAGAGTGTTACGAAATACACCACCAAGCTCACCTCAATCTGAATATAGATTTCAGCATATACATAATGAGCCTCAATCGCCTACTCCTCCGCCAACAACACCTCCGCCAGTGACGGCTTCGTTATGCACACTTCCACTAGCGACGTCTCCTTTAACATTAAGCCCACTACGTACACTACAACCAGTAGCATATTTGCCACCCTCACCCCAACCCCAAATTGCAATGCTTCCTCAAGTGACGTCTCTGCGAGCTGCTCCACTTCAATCAGCGACGCCTTCACCAACTACATCTCCACTCACTCTTCCACCTCAGAGAACTTTGTCGGCAACGCCTTCTTCACTGACACTTTCATCGGCGACACCTCCGCCAGTCACACCAATTCCGGCAATACTTTCATCAATTTCACGTTGGCCAGCGACATCTTCGCCGCCGATTATATCTTCCCGACCAGCTAATCCTGTTGCTTTTACAAAACCCGTAGCGAAGCACATCCAGCCTTTGTCATCAATCTTTGTAGATTTGGAGATTAACCAGCCAATCGAATCGCCAAAACAACGAGGGCGAAAAAGAACAAGAAGAGATAGAGCTAAAGTTTGCAGAGAGAATAGGATATTAGCTAACAAAAATGAAAATTTAAAAAAGACGTATGAAAAGTATAAAAAAAAAGTATTTAAGAGACAAAAATAAACCTAAATCTAAACAGACCAAAGATGACTTAAAGTACCAAATGTTGGCGAATGCCATAAAGGAAACATTTAAAAAAACAAAATCGAAAATAGAAAGAAATACAATAAAAACTATTTTTGCAGCACAAGCAATTCAAAATTCACGTATGAAGATAATTTTTTTGATGGACACTTTTGGCACAAACAAAATTGAAATGAACAAGTCTCGCTTTGACCGAGAAACGCTCCTGAAGAAAAAGATAAAAGAATTTTTCCTAAGAGACGACATTACCCGAGCTTCAGCCGGAAAAAAGGAAGTACTAACCAAGAAAGGTATTAAAGTTCCTAAAAGATATATGCTAGATACAATGAAAAGTCTTCACAAGGTTTTTCTAAAAGAGAACCCTGAGATTAAATGCTCTTATTATTATTTTACACGGAATAAGCCGTTCTTTGTTGTGACTCCTTCGATTGATGCAAGGGAAATGTGCTTGTGCAAGCTTCATGCAAATTTTGAATACAAAGCTTTAGCTTTGAGGAAAAAAGGTATTACAGGAACTGACGACCCCAGTTTACTAATAGAAGCAACAGTATGTGATTTCGATTCGAAAGACTGCATGTATGGCCTCTGCAACGAGTGTAAGAATAAAAAGAGTATATACAAAGTCGATAAAATAAATGGAATGATAAAATGGACTGAATGGACTAGAAAAGAAGAGAAATTTCAGAAGGATGGAAAAATTATGAAAGCTTTCAGAAACATTCGAGAAGAACTGAGTGAACATGCAACTGATTTCATAAAAAGATTCGAAAAAGATTTTGCATTTCGGAAACATGTTTTTAATATTAAATGTCAATTCCGAAACTTCAGGCAGTGCCTGCAAAAAATTAAACCATCTGAATGCATGATAGTGGTGGATTTTAGTGAAAACTACAATTGCAAATACCATAAGGAAATCCAGCACCATCATTTTGGAGGCTCCCGAAATCAAATTTCGCTACATACGGTCGTTGTGTATACCTATAACGACAAAACTGGCACAGGTCATGAAGTACATAGTTTTTGCACTGTATCTGCCTCTAACATTCATCAGCCAGCTGCAATTTGGGCCCATTTAGATCCCATTATCAAGTTAATCAGGTCACAATTTGTCACTATCAACACTGTTCATTTTTTTTCCGATGGCCCAAGCACACAGTACAGACAAAAACAAAACTTTTATTTGATGTGTACCAAATTGTTCGACTACGGTTTTGAACGTATGACGTGGTCCTTTTTTGAAGCTGGCCACGGAAAAGGCCCAGCTGATGGCGTTGGAGGATTTCTTAAGATTACTGCTGACAAAATAGTAGCCAAGGGTCAAGACATTGCTGATGCCTGTCAATTTTACGACAAGATGAAAGATGTCAGTAAAATAAAAATATTTCTGATTGACGAGAAAAACATAATTGACGAACAAAAAGCTCTGCCATGTAATATTCCACGACTTCTAGGAACTCTCAAAGTACATCAAGTTTTCAGTACATGTCGTGGTATGTTACAACACAGGGAGCTAAGCTGTTTCTGCGAAGAGAGTACCACAGAAAACAGGGGATTTTGCATGTGCCTTGCGCCAAATCTGTACGATGTGCGCAATATTAATGTAGACGAAGAAAAGCGTGCACCTGAAATTCCTTTCTCGGACTTGACTGACTCTTCAGATGATGATGTACCCTTGCAAACACTAAAAATATCAAAAACCTTGCAAGACATAAGTAATAAAGGACAAACGGTATATAAAGATATTTATAGTAGTTCTTCAGACGATGAACATCCCGGCCCAAGCTACGGCAAAGAAAACTCTAAAATAGGGAACGGTGACTATCTGCTCGTTAACGTTTACGTAGATGTATCTAAAACAAAAGTAAAGACGTATAAATATGTATGCAAGGCATTATCTGACATTGAAGACGATGGTGAAATAAAAGTAATGTTCATGCGAGTAGTGGATAAATGTGCTAAACGATTTCGGTTGGATGAAAGAGATGTTTCTTACGTCGATTGCCAAGACGTTATAGAGAGGTTGCCAAATCCCAAAATCGTTAAAAGAGGACATCGTATATATTATGACTTCGAGACTTCGATTAACGTTTTCGAGAAATGACTTGACTCATTTTTTAAATCTTAAAGCCTTAGTAGGTTAATCTTCATTTGTTGATTTTTTATGTGAACTGTTTTTTCTTTATATAGCTGAAGTTGATTCCAACGTTAAAAGTTCAAGTTTTTGTGATGTTCCTGAGAATTACTGATCTCGTATTTAGTTTTAACACTGATCTCAAGCGTAGATTATATCAACTTAGCTAACTTCGAGATTTCGATTAACGTTTTCGAGAAATGACTTGACTCATTTTTTGAAGCCTTAGTAGGTTAATCTTAATTTGTTGATTTTTTATGTTAACTGTTTTTTCTTTATATAACTGAAGTTGATTCCAACGTTAAAGTTAATATTTAAGTTTTTGTGATGTTCCTGAGAATTACTGATCTCGAATTTAGTTTAACACTGATCTCAAGCGTAGATTATTCAACTTAGTTGATGTCATGTTAATTAGGTGGTGTATTGTTAAGTTAATTTATGAATGAATGACGAGGCGAATAGCAAACTAACGTGTTACACCGACGCATAAAAACAGACGACAAATATTTACTGATTAATAAGAAGTTTGTTTCATTTAATAAGTGTATCAAAAAGGGTCAGTAACACCAGAGAATGTATGGCCCATTCTCTTGCGTTACTAATTATTTTTCTCTTGCGTTACTCGATGTCCCCAAATAATTCCACAATATTTTTATTTTTTTGA
Organism: Cydia strobilella; assembly: GCF_947568885.1. NCBI lineage: Eukaryota > Metazoa > Arthropoda > Insecta > Lepidoptera > Tortricidae > Cydia > Cydia strobilella. Next base: position 14,920,099 of record NC_086041.1, on the reverse strand, counting down.
TTACCAGGATCATTTTTGATGCATATGATTCGGTGAGTTATAATCTTATTAACTTTCCCCTGGTATAGATATACAATTTTTAAGCGAAATCCTAACGAAAGAAGTAATATTCGAAAAATACGACTTCTTAAAATACTATAGTAACGCAGGGGATTTGCAAAGTCCAGTTATTACCGTAATAATGTGGTTTTTCTTTAAAACACATCTTATATAATGAGCTTCTTAACTGTGGAAAATATCTATATCGATTTCAATGGGCTTTCAGATTTTTATTCCTATGTTATGATTAAATCTAGATGACGTAACGCAAGAGAATTTCCGACTGTATGAAGAACAAAATGTGATTAAAAATCACATAATAGCATTCTGATCTCGTTGCTGATATTAAAATAAGTTAATTTAATCAATTATCCGTACGCCAATGGTATTAATTATCAGTATTTTGACAAAAAAATATTTTACAAAACTTTTTTGAAACCTCTTTCAAATTGGCCTCGTAAAAGTTGATTCGCCCAGGTACCTATCAAAAGTCACAGCGTAGAGTTGCGTGCGCGTCGACGTTTATTCAGTCGTAAAGCTGTCAGTGCAATAACAAGTGTATATACAACTAGCTGGCATGTTGTTATTCGTATGCATATTAGAAAATGTATAAATTAATTAGAATGAATTATAATTGAACCTATTGAGGTCAATGCAATCATACAAATTAAAACAATAATTTGCATGACTGCCAGCTACAAAGTGATCATAACCGTAACCAATTATGGCCTGATTTGTAGTAAGTACCAAGAATGGGCTCGTAATAGCTGGTTGTCCCACGCAGTGTTATTCAACTTTAGCATTTCGCGGCGCGCGCGCCGCCCCCTTTCCCCGCTGCATATGCATGGAAGAAAGTTCTCGCGGTCAACTACTGGACGAGTAATTGACCCGTTTTTGCACTAGGGACGCCCTAGGTAGGTATATCATGTTTCGATAAAATATTAATTAGTTATAATAATGAATTACTTTTTATGGAAACATGTAGGTACCTACTTACGAGGATCTATCCATTCGGAGTTTCATCTTAATTATCGTTAGGTACCTACATACATATGGATTACTAATAAAAATTAAACGTAATTAGTTTGATGGCTTCAACACATCGCGTTTTAATTCAATATAATAAACTTCCTTTCTGGGCGGTGTGTTTCAAGTAAAAACACTCCACAAGCGTTCGCTTATGATGTTTAAAAATAGGAAAAAACTGATTTGAAATGGATCTTCTTTTAAGTAATTAGATAAATCTTGCATTATTGTAGGTATGGCACAGATTTTCTTAATATAAACGCTTTCTATAACCTTTTAAACGCCTCTTGCGTGCTGGCGCATGCAATATTGTTCATCATTTATATGAATTACAGTTTGTTAGTCAATTAAAGAATCCCGTATATGCAGTTAATGTTTAGTGCCATTTCCTTATACAGACATAACATGAAAAGACGCGGCGTTAGATGGCGCGGATAACAAAACGTAGGCATTAATCATTCCTATTTTTTGTAACTAAACTGTCAATCAAATCGTTCGTGTGCTAGAATTAACCAATCCATAATATAGTAAGTACATAACTACAGCACAAACTACACATATTTCCTAACCTCGCATTACGTTTGGAGTTGGAGAAAATAAAAATGCAGATCAGGTTATTTAATTTAAGCTGAAGATAAACTGTATAAGATCCGTGCTCGACGTAAGTAAGTACTAAGAGTGTGTTTTTGATAATATTTTTCTTTTATCCTGTTACAATCCTTCAATTATACCTATAAAAATTTATAATTTGTATAAGGATCATTATGATCTCGGTTCTGCCTTACTTACCATTATTTAGTGTTAAATTTTTAGTAGGAAAGTTATAGTTGGCACGGTCGCATTTTTCAGAGTTGGTGTACGGTCTTAGAAACTGATCATTATCAAAGTGACTGTAATATGTTGATGTCGATAGCGGTGAGTGCATACGCACGCACTTGTTTTTGCGCGCGGTCGCTGGGCACGAATTCGCGGGCGCACCGCGCGCTGCGGGGCGCGACTCGATTAATCGCGTAATGTGTAAGTAATTATTTAGCCCCAAGATTTTGAGGTTGTATATTTTAGAGTACACACAAATCATATTTAACGTTTTGTCTGTGTTTTATAAGGCTAATTTTTATTTGAAATATTATTATAAATAAATGAGTATGAGTATTGCTAAAAATAATAAACATACATTTGATTATTCCTGAATGTATATCTATTCAAAGTTAGCTGTTGGTAGATTTCCGTGTGTACGCACAAGATTTATGCAGCAGAGTGTAACACAGGTGCATCGCCCGAGTAATCCATTAACCATTTGTTTATGCAGTGCTTTGCAACGATTAGAGGTTATTAGATTACGAAGCGCGCGATCGGTGCCGCTGCGCAACGAGGTGTCATGCGTTTAGTAAGGTGCTACAATTACGGTATTTACGGTTCACCAAATCTCAGGGCCTTATTCGGAAACGTACAATTTAACGTCGATTATACAACCTTGTTAAGTACAAATTTATTTTTGTCAAAATGACAAAGACTAAACTTAAGGGCGGTTAAAGGTACCAGGTACTATATAGGTATGTATATGTAGGATGCTGGCCGTCAGTAAGTTAACAGTACTTTTTGATGGACATGTGACAAAAATGACATCGGTAACATTTAAGCTGCATACCCATGCCCTAGCTCGATCTACAATCCCAATTGCCAATCACAAATGTACGAGCGTGCATATCACTGACATGTATTTTGATATAATTGGAAGGTATTATTTTTTATTGATTCTTTTTGTTTCTGAATCAGCCCTCCTTTGTCAGGCGTTTAACGTGCACTCATAATAACGGTTTTGCGGTTCGCCAAATATAAGATTTCATAACGTAGCTGGTACGTTATGTTAAGTTGATAACCCGTTGCGATGCAATTAGCATTGATGGAAATAACTAACATTCTATTAACCAAATGCAGTACGAATAAATGGGACCTTAGAACTATAATGCATTTAAGATAGGTAGTTGTAGTTCGCCATCATCACGAATACATATAAATTATATTTCAACTGTGTTTTTACAAAAATGTTAAATATCATCAGTCCAGCTCATTGTCGAATCGTGTAATGTCTCATTGTCGATTCGTGTAATGTAACTGACCTACGCAAAAAATAGTAATAAACACTTGGGGGTCTAAAAATAGAAGGTAAACACGAGAAAGTGCCGTAATCCGAACGCGTAAAAAGTTAAAAACGCTGCGACGGCGCTTGACATTTGAGCAGGTGTGCTCTTGTTGTTTAAGGAAAACCACTTTATTGCCAAGGATTAAGAACGTTTAGATAGAGGTGTCAAATAGATGGAAATGGCTGCCAGATCGACTATTTCGATAGGGCTCTTTGTTCAGTAGCGAAGAGGTGTCACAATGAAATACATAGTACAAATAAAAAAATTACGGCCCGTAAAACTACCACGACCTATGCTATGTTGAATAGGCATATATATTTTAACCAGCCCTTGATATCACACGCGATGTGTGTCAATTTTATTGAATAAATATATTGAAATGTACTTAATAGTCACATTACTATGTGCTGTCGTGAAAAAATGGTGACCTTTCAGTTTCCGTGCGGCGGCGGTCCCAGCGGTCTGTCACGTCACCACGAGCGGGCGCGTGCGCGGATCAAGCGCTTGGCGGCGCGGTTTATCGCGACACGTCGATATTTATCGGTTCATCGTGAGTATAATGTGATGGAAAAACTTATGGTATTTAAGTGGGTGATGTTGGTATGATACGCAGTGTTTTTTTTTAACTTAGTCAATTTTTAGGGTAAGTAACTTAAATTAATTTCACATAGACACCGGTATCCTAATTAGCTCTGTTATTTGTTTATTAGCGTCTAATGTGTATTTTTATATGATGTCCAAGCTTGGGGATCTGTACAAGGACCTTTTTTCTGAGTTCAAAACAGAAAAAAAAGGAGAAAAAGCTCAAACACAATTCAACACATTGTGGTCGCAAGACAAGCTAAAATACCCCGTACTTAGAGAAATCGAAGATGTTGAAGATTGTGGTGAACGCAACAGATCTTCAACACCGTCAGAAGTCTGTCCCATTATCATCATCGAAGAGGCTTGACCCGACCCGAGAGACCCGTCCGTGTGTCCGTGGCTTGAGGAGACCCGTGGACCGAGGACAGTGGTTTCAATTAAACTTTATCTACTTTAGTTATAACTGTTTTTCAATTACCTACCTAATTATTATAAGTACTATATACATTACCTACTCATGCTTTTCAACCACAACATAGAACTGTCACAATTTGCGGGAGCTATAAGACTTTTTTCCTCAATTATCCGCCATTGTATATGTCTTAGTGCAGAAATATGTTATCTATACCATCTCATTGTACCATATTTTAAGCAAATAAAGAATAAAGAATTGCTATGAAAAATTAATGAATACATATGGAAGTACCTATGTATGTAAATCACCAAATATCACCAAGGGGTAAAATAGGCCAAATATGATCACATGATTTCTGGACGACCCCTTACTGTTTTGAGCTAATTCCGAAAAATCATTGTCCGATCGGAAATAAAATCATTCGGTATTCAGAAATTCGGTCTTTTCTAAGGTCGCGAAAATGAAATTGTTGTCAGAAGTGGGTTAGGTTAGAACTGCGACCCTCAAGTAAACGAACTGTTGTCAGAAGTGGGTTAGGATAGGTTAGAACTGCGATCTCCAAGAAAACGAACTGTTGCCAAAAGTGGGTTAGGGTAGGTTAGAACTGTGACCCTCAAGAAAACGAACTGTGGTTAGAACTTTAACGACGTAGATATGTACCTTCATGTATTTAACAATAAATTCGGAATATCGTTATTCGGAAATTACAAAATTGGGATATTTAAAAAAGGAATCACGTTAAATCGGAATTAAAAATTTCGGAATAATGTCAATTCGGAATTCATGATTTCAAAGATCGTTAATGTTAAATTTGGCGTTTGTCACTGTCGGAATTGTTATAATAGGAATTATGTGGTTCGGTATTTAAAAGTTCAGAATAATGGCAATTCAGAATTCGTGATTTCAAAAATCGTATTTCTTAAATTCGGTGTTTGTCACCATCGGAATTGTTATAATCCGAATTATGTGGTTCGGATTTTCATCATTCATAATTACGACAGTCGGAATTTTGATGGGTCGAGCATTTAAATATTTAAATTCGGAATGATAAAATTCGACATTCTAAAATTCGGTATTTTTTTTTTTCGGAATTATGTAGTGTACCCACTCGTAGCTCTCAACGAGTCCTGCTGCCTAAAACCCACCAAACGTGACCACTTATACCAACTGAGTGGAATTGCACCGCCGGACATACGCAGAGATGTAGCCGTGGCCGTGGCTGTGGAACGCGAAAAACAACTGCGCGACCTGCATCACCCCCTGCACGACCACAAACCAGTTACTGCAACGGTTGGTTACAAATTCAGCTCTCCAGCACCAAACTCCCCAGGAGGCTCGCCTCAAATCATGGAACTCGCAACTCAACCACACATCGTTACGAATATAGATGGAATCATATCAATTGAGCTAATGCACTTACCTGTTTACTCAAAGAGTTTCAAGAATACAATGCCATTGTGTGGTACACCACAAATTAGGATAACTACCTCGTAGTAAAAGCAGAATATAACCGCCTTGAAATGTTAGTATAGATTAAGGACTCCATTTTTTAACAATAGGCTACAAAATACACTAAATAATGGCTTATTTGCATTTTACGACGAATGCACTTTGTAGAAAACCATTTGTTACAACATGTTTTTAGACCATTTTAACCCCTCAACTAGGAATAACTTATTTTGTAAGTAACTAGTTGGCGGCTACGAGAACAGAAGCAGATAATAGTATTGTAATAATACAATGCCATTGTTAGTACAGGTAAGTGCATTAGCTCAGTTGATATGATTCGATCATACCAGCTACGGAACACCTGCCTCCAGGGGAAAAGGAAAAGTGGGCAGTATGGAAATCTCTTAACAGGCTTAGGACGGGAGTTGGTTGATCAAAAGAAAAAATCTTCTGAGATGGGGAATTGGGCGACAAGGTGATAAATTCTGCGAGTGTGGAGTCCCTCAAACAACAATACACATGAGACAATGTTTACTGCAAAAAATTCTTTTTAAGAAGTTTGATCCCTTTACACGAAGAAGAAGTATGCGGCGATAGCTTTTTTCACATAAAGATTTGGGACTATACCTGTCGTAGTAAAAATTTTACAACTTAGTGTAAGGCCTGAGTGGACGCTCGAGTTCAGCGTGCAGCGGGGCGGGGCGTGTAGCGTGCATGTTAAACAAATGCAAACGTATAGGAGCGGCCTTAGTGCACGCTGCTCAAATCACTTGTGAGCCCGACGCCACGCTGCACGCCCCGCCGAACGCTCCGCTTCGAGCGTCCACTCAGGCCTTACACTTAGAATAACCTAGCCGGTGGCATATCGCTTGACCAATAGCTTATAAGGGCCAATTAGCCCGCCCTCGTTTAAGTATTTATAAGTGTTTTTATTCGAGTTTTTAAATATTAATAATGAATATGACCACAATAGTCAATTTATTCCTTAGATTCTCAATTATGCCCCTCATTACAGTGATTGTCTATTGTCTTATAATATTCCCCGTATAAATAGTTATGCATTTATTTCATCTTGTACCCATTGGGGCTAAAACAAATTGTCTAATATGCTCGCGTTCAATTCGGGCCGCGCAAGAGTGCATAAATCAATAAGAACGCGTGGTATCGCGCAGATCGCTTCTGCGCGCACGACTCTCTAGCGCGGTCACGACCCGCGCGGCAATGTGGATTAGGTATGCTTCAGTAAAACAACTTTCATCAGCGTAAGTTGGCTCCATGAATGTTAATTTTGAATCTTATATTCTTATATGTAGGTACGAATATAATGTATGCATACATGTACATTTTTAAAAATAAAACCACAAGAAATAAAGTTACCTACATGTGGATAATATAGGTACACGGTGACTAAAAAATAAGCAGGTACATTCCCGTTGCCAGGGAGGTTTTTCGGATTATACTGAGCCACACACAACACAACTTTTACTATGGGACCAACCCCGAAATGGCTGGTCCATTTTCTATGGGAGGGTAATTTTTTTAATTTTTCACTGCAAGCAACTTAGAGAGAGAGGAAAATAAATTATGATTAGACCCTAGGTTCGAATGTCCGTTTGTTAAAGCATACCAGGTAGCATGTTAATCACAAACTAGCTAGACTACCAAACAATACATAAAACTAGACGTTAAATATTTTACGAACTCCTTATCATCTCTTAAATTCCACGGTAACCCAAAATATGGCGTTCCACGGCTCGTGGATCCTCCTTCCGTCATAGGTCTCCGAAGCTCGGATGCGCTCGCGCTGATCCTATCGCCGCACGCTTCTGACTTACGAGCGCGCCACGACCCTTATTCTGCGCCTAGACTACTGGCTATGGCAATGACACTGAATAGTTGAAAACCATAATTATAATGATGAGAGCGTATGCGTCTAATGGACATTTAATTAACAAAAAATGGTACAGGTTAAAACTTTCAGTTTTTCTCCGTACTGTTTTAAATATTTTCAACCCGGGGTTGTCAAGTCACGACCCGAAAAATACGTCTAGGGGTTGTCAGACCTACCTATTTACCAATATCTTGTAGTTTCTTCTTTCATAACCTAACTACAATGTCTTGTTTAAATTGAATCCAATTAAATATCACACATACTAATCATACTATGTATGTATAGGCATTTAGGTAAGTATGTACCTATAGGAGTTACCATCTACTTCGGTTACCTACTTCCCGTACGAGTGATTTAAAACACCCAAACTGATAGAGAGAAGAGAAATGTACATTTCTCTACGCTTCAGTATGCTGACAAAACGCGTATACACTTATAGGTATGTCGAATCAAGTAGTCCTTTTACAGTAAATGATTAATGGCTGCATCACCGTTTTAGTAAAGTAAATTTCCATGAACTTTGAAAGAAGCTTCACCTCTTTTACCTGGGCAAGTGTCCTGTTGTTCTCCCCCTACAAAAGTTTTCTGGGGATGAAAACCAGAATAAGCCCGGAGAAGGAAATAATTAACGCGAGATGGCATCTGAACACAACTCATGCTCGTGCACGAGATTAGGCCGTTTAGGTGTAATGGAAACCGAATTAAAATTACAATTGGATTGCACTCGTCGATGGCCAAGATATCGGTTTACTTTGCCTTCTGTATGTAAGTACACGATTGAATTATAACTTAAAAGAAATCGTCTAGATTGAATTTTTGTTTAAAATAGGTACATGAAATAGTTTTATCCCGAAGTAATGATTGATATGGTTACTAAATACTCCACTTTACATTTGCCTCCTCGCATCGTTGTTTTGTTTAAGATTCATCATGAAATACTTACGTTGTGTTATTTGTTTTCCTTGTACATAGATAATGCGGATTTGGTCAGAGCATAATGTTGGGTACCTTAAGAATTAGAAGTATAAGATATATTTATTAGGGAAGTATATTTAAATCACTGACTTGTAACAACATACATATTTTAAAAGTTACAATTAACTCCAGATAATTTTCCGCCGGATGTGCATAGCTAGGAAAACCTTTCCCCGTTCAACATGTTCTTATCTATCCATTGAACAAGTAGCTCCAGCACATTCCTGGGTACGTTAGTCTTCTGCCGGTTATTTTAATGAGCGCCAGTGGTCGTCGAGATAATCTGTTGCATTTTCCATGCGCCTGCGACGCGGTGCGCGGGCGGCGGACATTGTGTCTCACAAAAACTTGCTGCGGTTACATAATCAGAGCAAGGCAGCTACGATGACGCTTCTCACATTTAACTACGTATGGTCATGTCCGATAGATGAATCCGGACTCAAATAGCTGATCTGTGTTAAAGCTATAATGCTCAGGTAGGTATGTTGCAAATTTTTAAAGATTTTATGAAGAAACTAGGGAACACGATGACGACGTAACTTAACGGCTTATTTTCAATAGAAAATAAAATCATGCTTGGTTCATGTCCTTCCCATTTAAGCGTAGGTAGATTTTATGTTAGTTTACATTAAAAAAGCCCATGACTGACAAATAGCTATCTTACAATTGGTAATAGGTACCTAAGTATAACTACTGACCGCCATGACAGGACAGGTGGGACGTGTGCTACGGGGTGCAGTGATTATGCCAGCGGCAGAGTAAGACCCTGGGCAAAAAGCCCTCCCATTCATATGCGCGGGCGCGGGCGGTTTTTGCGTCGCCGGACGTTCCGCGCGTTTTATTGTAAATTGGGCGAGTCACCCGCCGGCCGCAGGCCGCTGCCGACCACTCATTCACATGCACGACCAGTTTTTACCCTGTAATGAATGCTACTCTGCTCTAATGCGACCAGGTGACTGTAATGAGACTGCTCGTCTGCCACCGATTGAAACCTTCTTGTGCAGACATAAGGTGCGTAAACGGATGCGAAATTCTATAGGATTTTATCAGGACACATCGTATTTACAAAATGTCTTAGATAACTCCACTAATTACTAGAATGAAGCGAGACTAAATTACAATTGCTAATGCATCAAACATTCTTATTTCGCTTATTTGCTCCGATTTAAATAGGTATTGTATAAGTACATACCTATAGCCATATAGGTACATCAGCCATTTTCAGTTTTCTTACCTGCCTTTTGTTTGCGTCGTTAGGTATTTGTATAATAAATACAGAAAGATATCACGTCATATGTTCAGAATGTTATATGGACTTACTTTACATAGGTGCCGAATAAATAGACACATAATAAGTGCCAGCACAGTATAAAATAAATAGTCGTTTAACACCAAAGATTAGTGTCGGCCAAATGTAGGAGGGTACCTAGGCTAGGTACAGGTAGGTAGGTACCTACGCATTGTTCTAAGTTCTAAATAATTTCATGTTCTAGCTAACTGGCTATCTAGTTATGTACCTATTCTAATCATTCTTAGCAGCAGCATGGTAGCACTGTGTAGGTATGCTAGGTGCTAGGTATGACCCAAATATCTGTTGTAAGTGTTGTAGGTACGTGTACTTATGTAGGTACTTATACCTACCTAACCTGGTGACGTTGATAGTTGATTCGTAAATTTTAGGAGTCGTTGGGGATTCGGGTAGAACATTGTGCGTAGGATGGTAGGTACCTACTTAGCTATAACTACCTGTTAATTTATTGCCTTATTTTAATTGTGCATCGCATCGGGTCGTCGGACGTCGCTCGCGCATTCAATGTAAATGTGATTTAAAAGTAATGGCCTCGTCTCCAATTGACTGCTCGCATACTGGAGTGCAATTTAGAGTGCGCGGGTGCTCGGGAGCGGGTCTAGTTTTTGCGCGTACGGCGACAGGACTCGCGACGTCGCCCGCGGGATATAAATCGCGGGTGAAAAACCGCAGCAGCCATTTTTTCTCTGATTTCTTGTTATGCGCATTCCGCAGTTTTTGCACGAACACGCTCCGACAAACGAGCGAGCTCGCGACGCGCGTTTTTGCGCGGAACAATGGTGCGCGCGATGGCGCAGTGATTGCGCGGGCGGCGCATTTGCATGCGGGCCAATGGCGGCACGGCCACGCCTTGCGCCCCGCCCGCGCACCTATCACTGCGCACGCGCATCGACCGCCGCGCTTAGCCTTTGTTCTGTGCTCATTATGACATCTCCAAAGATAACGTCCAGGCCCCGGTTTTAATATCATGTTCTTGGCTAATAATCTGAATGTAAACAACACATTGAGTTACAGTTAGGTTCGAAACTGAACCGCATTCTACTACTTTTAGTATTTGTTGTTATAGTGGCAACAGAAATACATCATCTGTGAAAATTTTCTGTCTAAATGAGCAATAAATTGGAGGCTTAAAAAATATATGGGAATAATAAAAAATACAAGACCTCAAAGATTCGAAAAAAAAAAACTTATTTTGAAACTTTTAAATAGGAAAAAAATAACGGTAGGTACCATTCGATTCCTTACATTTTATTTCACCGACAAAATCAATTTCCTTGTTTTCCATACATCGGAACGGCTTCTACCTAGGTAAATATTTTTTTGATAATACTGTATCGGTTTGATTAGGTATTCTAACCGTAAAATTATTTCAATTATTCATGCAATTACAATTTTCCCTCTTAAATAAATTAATAACAGGTACCTACAAGATGCAACAATACAAAATACAAGTTTTTAAATAAAATAAAAATGGTTTAATTCAGACTTTAAAAATCCATATCTTGTGCTTGTGTTGTTGGTTTTACCTATACATTTCAAATAATAAGAAAATATTTACAGGTATTCGTGACTAAAAATAATCCTTCTTGTAAGGAAAATCCACGGAATTTACGAGTACCTGTAGTTACCTACCTACTAAAACACACTTGGCTAATACAGTACTTACCTCCAATACCTCAATGTAAAACAATAATATCAATATGACAACGCCTCCTTATGTATACCGGTGATGCGTGTCGAATTGGCGCTCTTTAAACAAACGCGGTGCCAGAGTTAGCGTGACTTATTAAA